>NC_143151.1:28885056-29109338 GCF_041381405.1 Jatropha curcas
ATTATAGCCCACCTGCTGCTCATTCCAATATTTCTTCCTCTGTTCTAGTTGCTCCATTGCAGCACAAACATAAGGAAGCTTCTCCAAGTCATCTACAAGCCCTGAATCTGCTTTGGCTAACCAACTATCCAAATCTGATATTGCTTTTCTCACTGACAGTTCCACATCTGAAGTAAATGTAAACTTTAAGAATGGATCATAGACATCATTATTGCAACTTGGACTGGTATCCATCTCTGGTTTATTTTTCTGAGATGGAGTAAAAGAACCTCTTTGCCGGGTTAGAAGCATGAATTCTATATTATCACCAACACAGTACTGCTTAAGAGTCTCAACGTAGAGGGTGTACAAATCCTTTTGAGATACCATAACAAAACATAAAGGGCATCTTTTAAAGCAATCACCTTTGTGATCCTCCTTGCCCATTAGCAAGTACCTAAGAATACAGGGGAAACAAAATATATGTCCACACGAAGTTATCTGTGGGCACAGAGGATATTCCAAACAAATAGGACATTGCACTGGAAATGGGGTGGCATATCTCACGCAAATAATATCCTCCCACCTGAGCATTTTATCAGGATCCATTAATTCAGGAGCATAATTCCCTGTATCTAACACAACAAACTTGTAATTAGCCTGAAGGAATAAATCCTTGTTATAAGGCTTTATCTTCTGCTGCCGTCTTGGAGGAGGAGCTCTTGGTTGAGACCGAGCAATCGGGTCATACTGAAAATTCAGTAAATGGTTAGCATTCATCATCTGGCCTCTTCTTCCTGTTGAATATGCATTCCCTCCTGGACCACTGATGGGGCCATTCCCTCCTGGAGCACAGTTCCAAGTACTTATTTTCCCTTTGGACCGAGCAGATCCAACACCTTGACCATCAAGGGGAGACTGGAGATGCATCTCTCCATTTTGTTGAGACAAACTGCTTTCCCCATTTGATGCCCTTAATTCATTCACCTAAACATAAATATAAAAAAATAAATTTAAGCAGTCAAGTCCAGTAGAAAACAACTTCTTACATAATCTCTTATTCCGCAGTTTATTTTCTGTTCCTTTAGACATCCACATTAACAAATTTGTCAAGCTACAACATTAAATGGGTGCTTTACAAAACAGCAGAGTGGAAAAGTTGACTACAACATAGAATATTAAAAAAAAAATCTACCTTTTTGGAAGATCCACCCGAGTATTCGGCTGCTGGAGCCGATAAGCCTGTCATATGCCATTAAATATGAATAATTATCCACATTGAATTGCATCAAAAACACTACCGAGAACTACAGTAATCACTCTAACTAATGTCAACTCAAACATACAAAAAGCCAATATTGCAAACGAAATTACCCATTTTTACATACAATACATAATAGCCAAGAAGTAGTGGCTTCAAGCGGAGAGCTACAACAAGATAAAACAAATAACAGCTAGCGCTCAGAAACTTAGCCTAATCCATATATACAAAACACGTTTAATTTCAGCACTTCAAAATTCTCTTAACATATCAGCAAATGAAAACCCTAGAATACAAAAAAGAAAGCACCTGATACAGCGATTGGAGATTGAGATTGAGCATCATCGATGAATTGCATGGACTGGAATTGGCGGGAGAGAGAAGAAGGAGATTGAGAAGAGGTGCCATGATTAGAATTAGGGCTTGTAGGGATCGAGTCAAACGAAGAAGATGAAGTGGAACCTTGGGCTTGGATAGGCAAGATGGACATGAAATTTCAAAACGAAAATTCTGGTAAGTAGCTTGTTCGCTTGCTGTTCCACCACTATTTTACAAAGCTTCTGTCTTTATTAATACAATTACTTTCTATACACACACTCTCTCCGCCCTACCGGTATCCGCCGCATCTGCACCGAATATCGGTTTGATTGGTTTACGGTACTGCCCCTGAATTTTTAACCTTTTTACCAATCATAAACTTAAGAATGTATGGATAGGGAGGGAAAAAATATTAGTGGAAAATATATAAAAATATTTTTCCTTTTAATATTTAGATATTTGAGAAAAAAAATAAGGAGGGAAAATGATTTTATAAACAGTAAAATTATGAGTTATATCTTTACTTTTTATCAAAAAATAATAAATAGAGTAAATTTGTAATTTTGATTTTTTAAAAAAATTTTTTTCTAAAATCGAAAAAAAAATGACACATGAGTCTCATAATTTATTTTCTATTTATATTTATATTTTTCTCGTGGTCTTTTTGCTCCCACACAAGCAACGCAAAGAAAATCTATATCATTTATCTTCTTAATTTTCTTTCCTTTCATATTTTTTATTAATCAAAAAAAAAAACATACTGTAACTTTGTAAGTGGTATTCAATATAGTTTTCTCATCAATTAGTATTAATGTATTTACAAAGCATATCAATAAGGGACAAAATTACAGTACAGAATATAACTATTCTATATTAATACAGAAATTACTTTCTACCGTCAGATTTTATTTTATTAATAATATTCGTTGGATTAACAAATGGTTATGAAACCAGTTACAGGGAACACATGTTATGTCCAAACATACTGAAGTAATTTTGCCCCACTGCAATTATAGAACTTGGAGTTGGAGTTGGCCGGCAGCAATCATAGAGCTTTCTAAATAATCTTGGGCAAGTGTTCAACTTAAACGATCAATCACAAAAGCACACGGTGATTATAGGATTGGTTTGCTTAGATATACCTTGACGGAATGTAACTAATGGGTGTAGAAATTGTACTGTAGATAGCTTCTCTTGCAAATCATATTCTATGTACAAGCTTTGCTTTTCATTGCTCCTTGGTAGCTTTTTTATGGATATTGCCTATTATTGGAAGACAATTTATTATGATTCTGTCCTTTATTTGGCAAGAATCTGCAGGGACCAACATATAGCTTAATAGTTTGTTGAAAAATGATTTATGTCTCGAATTAGTCTTTATGATGCCAACTTCAATCATTTCTGTTTGTATCTCCGTGCATGGCATGACTTGAAAGTTAACTGGTATTCATCCTTTCTGCAAATTAATGGGATATATTATAAATTTATAATCAACTAGTTAATGATTGAATTTGGAATAAAAAGAAACAACGTGGTAGTACTAGTTCACCTGCCTGAAAGGCTCTCTGTTTCCTGTCTTCCTTCTGCGACTGGTGAGGCCCCTTATTGAGTCCCGCATGGCAAGCTCAACGAAGGTGAATACATAAGGAATATTCTAAATGGAGGAATTGTTTGTTCTATTAATTTTGCATGTCGAACAAGTATGAATTATTAATTCATACGATTGGAATGTTTTACCATTGAAATTTTGTCATACAAGAAAAATCAATCACTAAGAAAAAACCATTGTGAAAATTGGAACTGAATTTTGCATTGAACATTGTTGATTCTTCAAAGAAAAAAAAAAAAAGTATTGAACATCGTTGATTCTTCAAACAAATTGAAGAATATTAATTTGTGTTATCCAAAGAATCAAAAACTTAGCATGATTTTTAATCGTCGAATAAGTACGTGAAGAACTTTAACCGGTCACCCAAACCTGCTATATCAAGTGTGCTTTACATGTGGAGCATGCATATTCTCACTTATCAGTAAAATTTTATTTAATTATTTTAACAGATAATAGTTTTAATCTTCGAGGATGGCTTTAATGCAACAATAAGGTTACTTCACTTTCGACACCTTTTGCAGAATCCACAAATACGTATACATGATGTTTCGAGCTCTGGATCATTCTTTAATCTTCTTATATTGTTCTTTCCTTGGACATTTTGCAACCACTGATCAAACACAAATAAACAGAACTTGTATGAAAAATATTTCTCACATTTCCACTCCATTAAGATGGAAGAAACAGAATTATTACTTATTACACACAACCACACTTGACCTCTATGATACAGAGCATATATAATCAGCAAAATAAGACCAACAGTCCAACTGCACACTCATGGGGTAAAAAAGATATCTGAAATCAGCACAATGGACGCCCAGGGTTGTTAGGAACTTTCCCTGTAATATCCCACTGCCATCAGACATCAAATAGGAGGTGGTGTTTGAGATGAGGCATGCGATCAAAATCAATAACAAAGGTGCGGATTTCCATCGGAGCAAGTTCTACCACCAGTTTTGCAGGATCTACAGGTCTACCCCTAGTTATTGCTCCGCGAAGTCTTTCTGAGTCCTCAGCTTTCCAGACAAGTCTCTTCTTTTCCATTTCAGTCCTTTCTTGATTGGCAGATAAGCTCATTTCTGCCACTTTAATAATCTGAATAAAACATGGGACCAGAAAGAAGAAAAGCATTATAAGAGCTTGTAAAATATGATGCCTGGCTAAGTGTCAGGAGACTATTGATTCAACCTTCTTGTCAGGGAACAACTTCTTCAGTTCTACACTCGTCGTCACAGAAAGATCCTTGTCCTCTCCAATCTGCACATGCATTCATGAAGCCGGGCAAACAAACAAATAAAAATTTGAAGCAAACCCTGAGGTTGGAGATCCAAATTGGACAGAAATGAACAGTCAATCCAATCAAATATTAGCTACTATTGTCACTTAAATTATAGATGCACACAGAGGCACTAGAGAGAGAGAGAGAGAGAGAGAGAGAGAGAGATAGAAGTATTCTTCATAGGGAATACTGTGGGCTTCTGCATTTATGTGTCGAGCTGTTTCTTACCAGTCCTAAAAGCAGTAATGTGTATCACTAATCACTACCATCAACAGCAGCAAGTTGCTGCTGCTTTCCTATAAAAAAATGGCAGCACCAGCGATATTGTTTTGATATTCAAGAAAATTTGCCAAAAAATGAGGGACAACCATATTGCCAAATAAATGCTAAGTATACAAATGGTAGCATTTTCTATTATTTTTACAACCATTCCCTAGTTAGCGATAGGAGGAATGCCATTGTTGGTGTTTCTTCTGGTTAACAATTTTAGTAGTAGTTTGCCTATCAACAAAATGTAATTCAAATGAAGTATAGCACAAAATATGATGTTAGAGACATATTCATGAGATCTCATCAACAAATGAGTCGAGTTCAGACACATGCAAGACCACAGTAGGAAAGTATATAAACCTCATATAGGTGTGCCAACCGAAGTAAAACTTTTCCATCATCAAGTTCCTGTATATTTCAGAGAAAGAGAGGGTTATTATGAGGGAAAAGGACATATTAATCAGAAGAAAATACTAACACCAAGCAATTAACTAGTTATCGTTTTGTAGCGTGTTATGCAGCTAGCTACAACAGTCCTAAATTCAAAGAAGATTATCATTCCTTTTATCTGTCTCACTAAATCAACTAAGCACGGAAAAAATAATTCCTTTCAAAATAATGAAGCAGGAACTACCTCAAGAGTTATAACAGCAACATTATCAGGTAAATTATAGGAGGAATCAATGCCTGAGAAAGTGGTTACACGAGAATTAATCCAGTTATTTCCATCCTGCACAAAGAAATTACTTTTAAGAATCAATTCACAAGACATTTTGCATTCATTCAATTGTAACTTCACCTCTTCAGCAAAGGCCAGTAGCAGGGGTGAATATATCTCCTGGCCAAAAGAACGACGCCACTTAGCACCTTCTCCTACAGGGTCAATTCTGAAATAATATTTTCCTTGGATCTGCAAAAATAGAAATCAGTTAAGACAGACATTAGCTTTAAACATGAATGGTATTACATGTCAATGAGGACTTTCAAGCAGACTTAAATGGAAACAGGCAATTGATAAAATAACCACCATGGATATGATGAGATTAACAATAAAGGTTAGTCAAGAATTAAGAACTTAACAAATCAAACTGCAACATGTGGGTCTTAAATTGTAAAAACAGAACTATTTTGAAGAACTAGCTGATTGCTGCACTTGAGTATGAATGTTGAGTAAAATGTGCTCACCATTAATCCTTCACAACGATCTTGAACACAAACTGTTTCATTTAAAGCCTCTGCAACACCCCTGGAATCATCAAGTAGCAGTCTCCTATATCACAAGAAAAGTATCAATTCCACATCTGGTAATGTTGTTTGATGAGGGTAGCAGAGAAGACTTAGACCCATTTACATATCGGTCATGCCATGAGAACACAAAACTTGTTTTTAAGTCTTAAAGGCCAGCATTTACTCCATTTTATACATTACAAAATGGAACTTTTATAAAGTAATGCTACAAAACCCACCCTCATGTAAATCACAGTTTTAACCTACATCAGTTCATTAACTACTTTTGGATAGTTTAGGCAGAATGCGACAGGAGGGCCTTCGAGAAAGAGGAGAAATCTTTTTCTGCTTCCACCAATAATAGGCTTATGACTGGCAATTTTGGCATTGTGGACATTATGTGAATGCCTTTTGATGTTTTAGATTTGTGGATTTCCTTCTGCATATAAGATCTATTTTTTGTGTGTAGGCCACATCTCTTTGGTATGAAATACTGTTTTCATTACAAAAATAATTACAAAAACAAAAGACAAAAAAAAAAAAAAAAAAAGAAAAAGAAAAGAATCGAGTAACTATCAATAGCAATTTTTCAAGACGATATACAAAAGCTGTTCAAAATCATGGATTGAATATCAGAAAGGTGATAACATACCGATGGAGCATCAGCTCTATTTGTCCATCCACTAAGCTAGATCCTCCAAGAGGTCGATCCACCAAAACTGAAAATTCTTTCTGAGCATCTTGGGTATAAATTCCAAGATTAATCTAAAAGCACAAGTATGACATAAAAACTGATATTATTGGAGGAAGCATATGTAAACATTAAAAGTTAAATGACTTATTTTTTACTAGAACACCAGCAATAGTAAAAATTATGATAGAAACAGATGGACATGTTAAAAGCAATGACAAAAGGTGATGATCAAATAACAACACATAGCATCAATTCTTCCCAGCACTTCCAAATGATCAAATTTATGAAAATAGAAAAGACAACCCTATCAGTCATAAGCAGAAAACAGGTTTCCATTATCAATAAAAGATGAATAATCTAGCTGTTAATCCAAGAAGAAATCTTTCCTCACTTAACCAAAACAGTTGCTTCTAGAAGAAACATACTGGATAGTAATTTCCAGCAGCTGGTTGGTTCACTTCAAGGTTCCAGTCTGTCCTATAATCGCGAATCTGCAAACAGTCAAATCATCTGCTTCACTTGATGATAGAAATTAGAAAAATGAATAATCACCAAAAGAAACATTTTCCTTTGTCCTACAGGAAAAAAACATTTTGTAAAAGATAGCATTGGACTAATAGTATGAATCCATCCTTCCATGCAAAAACTTGCCATGTATTTTAAGTAACATGAGAATAGTGCTAAGAACAGTAAACTTTTCACGCAATAACCAATCAGATCAAGATCATCTAAATGAAAATCCAGCAGACTAACTATAATAAAAGGACAGAACAGCACATGTTAAACTTACTCTTTTGATGAAATCACGTCCATTAGAATCTGTATAGAATGTTTTATTGGTCGCCATGGTGGTTATAATCTGTGTTGCAACTTCTTTACCAATTCCATCATCAATGGGTACAGGTCCAACCTGGTACGGTAGGTGCCATCATTGCACCACATGGAATGCAAAGCAAGTAAGGGGCAGTAAAAACATAAATCTCTAAATAAAAAGTAGGGGATAAAATCTCTACCACTGAAAAATCTTTCTTTTATTGTTAGCAAAGACAACATGTTAAATTGCTTAAATAGAATTAGAAATAAAATAGCATATGAGATAAGCTTACAATAAATTCAACTTCAACATGCTCCCTCCCCTTGTATACTCTAGTGATCTGCATACATGTTCAAAGTAAAATTTATTGAGGGAACCAAGAAAAGATCCTAGTGAGGAAAAACTAAATGTGTAAACCAAATATTTCCTCAAGTTCCACAAGTAGAAGACAAGTAAATAACAAGTTCTTTGCCAATAACAACTCGTAGTTAACTGTAACAACTGATGATTGCCAATTTTTCTATGCACGTGAATTTAATAATATCCAGCTAATTATTGGACATCAGATGTAGTTTGACATGAAAACTGAGTTTGTCATCGACTCTCGTTTAAACCAATATCGTCAAGAACGGAGAATGCAACAAATTTGCCTCAGTTATTAAACAAAAAGAAAAAATTCACGAGGAAAAACTTTAAACAAGGGCATAACCATGTTAAAAAAGCACCTGATATATCCATTGGTTGATGCGTTCATGTACTTCCTCTATTATAGATCCACGGATGACAGTCAAAGGAATCTGGAACTTGGAAAATTTTCAAACTGGTAAGCACTAGTGATTAATTGTTCATATAGAGAATCATTTCAGAAGGCATTGCAAACCTTTCTTTCAGGCTTTATGGCGAATGTCCCATTTGGACGGAAGATATACGCCCCAGCATTCTTGAGGGAGAGAAAACGAATACATATAAGATATGAACTTGGAAGAAATAATTAACATTAACCTGAAGGAAAATATTTTAGAAAAAGAAAAAGATAAAATTGCAAGAGGAACTTATTTCCAAATCCATACCTGTGGATCTTTGTTATTTCCAGTCCCATTATATCCAGCATAAAAACTGAATGACTGTTCAACCGATTCCTCAACCTTCAAAGTCAGGAAGGTATTTATTAGGTAGGCAAACAATTTTATAACCTTACCTGAATAACTCGCACTAAGAAAGCTGCAACTGGATATAAGAACAGAACTAAAAATCTAAGAAAATGATTCAGGAAAAACACAGATTTAAGAGGTGTTTAGCTTCCGCTATTACATACCAAGCTTCTGCTATTAATATAATTAGTGTGTTTGCTTTCATCTGCAGAAAAGGAAAGCTTCAAATTTCCTTGACCAACTTCAATAGTAGATTGATCACTTCCTTGAAATGTATACATGGATGATTTGCTTGAACGAGCGCCTACATTTGAAAAAGAAACCATAAAAATGATAGTTACATCAATAACCAAGAGAAATTAGTCTCAAGATTATTCTCCTTCACAAGCTTAGTTTAAAACATATGAACTAAATTAACTAACCTGCTTTTTGGGAACCTGAAATGGTGTAAGTACTGAAACCAAAAGGTGGAACGGAGACTGTAAATGCAAGCCAATACTGGGCTGTATCTGTTGGTGGTCTACCCAAGTATGCCTGAACATAGGAGTTCCTTAGGGGCCCATAGGCATCCGCTATAGGAATAACTTGTGATTCAATTTCTCTTCCTTCGGAATCATGCACAGTAAGATCATCGCTGATAACCTACAGCAGATTAGATCTTGTAAGTTGATAAATTGAACACAAGACCATCTGCTTATTTTTGGCAAAATTGAACATGATAATGGAAAAGGACATAAAAATTAATCACCTAAATCCAGTCCTATTACCAACGGAAGTTCAATAGACTAAGAGAAAGGTCAGAATGGAAGTACTTACAGGAATTTTAATCACATCTTCTCTCTTCCATCCAAGAGAATTGTACACCACAACAATCTACAGATGAGAAGATACAGAAAAAAATATTTCAATTTGGAATGAGAATGTGTGGTTTAATTACAATGTAGAATAACATTGCTAGGTATGCTATATTATACTTACCAAGTTTTTCCCTTGTGAATGATCAATTTCTGATGCAGGACAGTAACTTATATTCAAGAGTGGACACTGTAAAGGGGAGAAAACGAGGGAAAAATATTTCACCGGTGAAATCCAGTTTAGCCTTAATTCCAATGTCAAAATTGCTATGCAATTACTGGATAATGCCATTGAAAAATATGACTTCAAAACAATTGAGCAATTCTCACATTTGTGTTCAAAAGCTTTGAGTCAATCATTGACCAATTCAATTTATCATCACAATATTGCATAAAAAGAATTTATGGACTAATATTACTATTAAATCCAGTATGTCTCTAATCTAACTCGTATGAATAACAAAGAAGACTAACAAGAAGGAATGGGATAGGGTTGGGGGGGGGGGGGGTGTTCATGATGAAAAGGTACGCAGAATGATCATAGAAATGTAGGCTACTCAAGATTAAAGGCTTATATTTTTTGCCTGTTGAAATTTTGCAGCTAAACTCTCGCCTCTGATATGTGATTTTGACTCGGCCAAGAAAGCGAGGGAAGATACAACTACTTTTTCAGCCTGCAGAATATTATGATTGAGCAATTAATGTTTAACACAAAATGAGACTAAATGTTACAACAACCATTGTGGTTAAACCAAAAATTCACCTCTGTGTAGCCTATTGACAGTCGTTTTGCGTAGTCATTAGCCACATGTTGCTTTTCTGTACCAGTAACTGCATCATGATGCTGAGCAATTGCCAGAGCATCTGCCAATGGTTCTGTGCTTGGCCCTTTATTATTTCTCCCTTTAAAAAACTCAAGTTGCCTTGCAGCCTGCTTAATTAAAAAAAATAAGATCATAACCTGAAAAAAATTGCGGGATCATGATGGAATATTTCTTTAGACAAATTAAAAAAATCAGAAGGGTGTACCAAGTAATAGCCGCTCATCATCCTGACATAGCGTTTCAAGGATGGTCTACTTGTAAAGTACCCTGTCCAGTAAGCATTTGCACGATCTGCATAACTAGAGTTATGAATGCTTCAAATTCTTAGATTTATTCAAAATGAGGAAACAATCCACAACAGATCATAATGACATAAAAAGCCTTAACTCACGGGAAATAGTCCTCAGTTTTTGCTGGCCAGGATTCATTTGTTGCATGTTTTGCATCAGTATATATTGAAGGTGTGGAATAGAGAGCATTGACACGTCCATCCTAAAATATTCAAACCAGACCATTCAGAATTAATAGATTTTAGAAAATAAGATGAGATAGAATATGCAAGCGAAATCACAAGGGATCCAAATAATTATAGTATTATTTTATTACAGAATACTAAAACGGGATTGCCTGTCTCTATTCCTAGAATAGTGTTTTGAAAATATTAATCCTTTTATTATTATCATCCTTTTATCTAACTAGAAATCATTAGCTAATACTATCATCTCCATTGCACTTTTCCCTCTCTTGGTAGATTAATTTTTTTCTGATCCATTCCTCTACTGCAGAAGAACGCTTGCTATTATTATTCTCATTCCACATAACAAATTGTGACAACCACTCCTCTTTCCTTACTAATAAAATGTATTCTTAAAATAACAACTTTGAATCAAATTGCAACCTTTTCTACCTATCAAATTTTAAAGGTTTAAGCAAAAAATATGTGAAATATATAGGAAAATTCCTTTGTGCTTTATTTTCAGTGTATTCAAATTTGGGAGCGACTTGATGCGGAAAGGAAAAAGAAAATCTCAGAAAATAGAAGTTATATTGGCCTCACCCGCAAAAAGTTTTCAGCCAAGAGATAGAACTAAAAAGTGAAATTGTTTCATTTTAGTAACTCATATGTCACAATAGTTGTATTCTCTCCTTTTTCTTTATTGTTTTTATTTAGTCTATAAGAGACAAAAATATAACTGCATTGGTTGAGAAACAAATATCAAGATAAAATAGTCTCAGAAAAAACTTATTATAAGAATTTCAAAGGTTTGAAACATTAAATAACAAAAAAAAAAAAAAAAAAAAAAAAGAAAAAGAAAAGAAATACTAAATAAATGCAAATAAAATTTAAAACATGAGTGAATCTCTTTTTCCTTCTCTTTTTGAGATGGTGAACTAATATTTTATATAAAATAAAATTAAAATAAACATAAAAAAATAAAAAATAAAAAATAAACATGAATTTAAAACTCTATCATCACATTAAGATATAAATTGAAATTTCTTAAATTTTATATAAAAAAGAATTGATCTAAGAATTAAAATTAAAATTATTCAACCTTAATAATTTGTTAGATATGAGTTTAAATAGAAATTTCTAGCATATTAATTTAGTTATTTTATGGGAAAAAATTATTATACATATTAGAACAAAAAAATAGAATTTAATAAAGAATTTAATACATATATATATATATATATATATAATTATTTAATTTAAACCCATATATAAATTAGTAAAAAGATGGATAAGAGAAATTAGTAAAAGGTAGTTCTATTAGAATGGATATTCAAAATCAAACTAATGATTATAGGGATTGACTTAAGAATACTTTAAAATACAAGGTTAAATTTTTAATAACTCTCAAATATACTTCCAACAACAAATATGGCATACATGCAACATCATGCAAGCCAACCTCACTTTGTTTGTTATATAGTATGCTTGGATGAAACTATTTCTATAACATTGACATTTCTATCCACTTCAATTTTTCTTTTTGTCTATAGAGGGAGAAAGCCCAAAATTAAAAGGCGCGTATCCTTTGCTTCTTTAGAAATTTAAAAGCCCACATTGTAGACTCATCTATTTGCCGACCCTTCAATTGTTTTAGTTTATAGTAGGCTCAAAACTATTACTGCTTCTAGACTAATTTTTTTAAGAAAAAGTTTGTATTATCATTGATATATAGATCTATAATTCACAAGATATGGGCTAATATATGAAGCTACCACACCAATGCAATTACATCTCTCTTTCTTTTTTTTTAAATAAAAAATAATCTTGACAATTTTTTTTTTTTTTTACAATTTTAAGTTATTAAACTATTGTTATTTAAACTATTCAATATTGACACAGAGAAAAAAATCGACCGTAATATGAAATACACTTCTATCATTTATTTCATAAATAGACCTTTGAGTAACAAGAATATATAAAATAAATAAATATATATATAATATTTTAAATTCAAATGAAATTAAAAGAAATCTAGGATATTTTCATTAGAATATTATGATACAAAATATACTATAACAACACAATTATAAAACTAATATCACCAAAGAAAAAAAAAGAAAAGAAAAGAATTAATATGCATATGATATTATAGTTTCTTATGAAACAATTAATTTTTCTACTTAACTATCCCACCTAATGTTAATGATATAAATTTTTTGCAAAAATAAGACAATATACATGCAGCATCACATGGACATCTTTACTTGTGTATATATGCGATACTAAAATTTAAATTTTGAATCTGAAAATCATTATAAATATTCCCAAGGAGGTAACACTGTCTTTTGAGATTAATCCATTGTGACAAAAATGGTATTCAGATCATAAACTCCTCAACCTGACTTTCTTTCTGACTGTGTTTATTTGCAACTGCTAATCCATAAGATTCCACCACAAAGGTACTTGAATCTTTGAAACGCAAATATCAAGGTTTCAATATGAAATAAGATATCCACCTTTTAATAGATTTCAACGCTCACCACATATAACTCCCATCACCCATTACCACTTATCTAGTGTTCACTAACTCAAATAATCTAATTTCTTTTTTTGTCAAATGGCATGGACAAGCATATTCATCCAAGTGGAATTCATTTAACCGACTATTAAATAACCAAAATTTTGAGCAAACACGAGGCATGCAATATGTTACATAATGATAACATGTAATCAGCTAAAAACCAAGCAAGAAGTTTTTACGGAATCCTTACAATATTAACATAATGGATCAGCTTATCCATCTGCCGAAACCATGACTCTGCATACTGATACTTAAAATCTGTTCCCATGGTCCACATTATATGATTTGTTCGAGTTATATTGGCCTGAGAATAGACTGACAGCTGTTAGTTTTAACTGCTTGAAGAACCTTGCAAATAGAATATTAAACTCCTTGTATTGCCACTTAACTGGTTTGAACAACTTAATTAAAGGAAGATAAAATTCGGGCACAAAAGTATAACTCTTTTCAACTTAGTATTGCAAACTGAGTGACCAAGGTCAGATGTCATGCCTCTAGAAGAAATGTATCTCTGTAAAAATATTATAAAAATCTACATAAAAAATATAATGAATCAGGGCAAGCCAAACCAATGGGCATTAAGTTGTTAGACACGTGTCATAGGAAAACCTACTAAATCAACATCTCTAAATATTTAAAACACTTTTCACCCTGGATGCATATAGCAGCACTACTAGAAAGTTAACAGAGTATTTGTTTTTATACCTAGGAGTTGTACTAAGCAGAGATACCATGAAATGGATAGAACAGAGAGTAACTACATAGAAAATGTCCCTAAATGAAGAGATTACCTGCGATATTGCAGCAGCAACAAAGTCATTGACTCGCTCTGGGACATTGTAATCAAACAAATTAATGTCATCCTTCAATGGACAAAAACATAAAGTTAATGACAGTGATATATGAGAGAATATATTAGAAAAGGAAAAAAAAAAAAAAAGCTTTTTCTTGTGTTTTACTTGAACAACTGGGTAGGGATCATTGACTTCAAAGTAGAAACCACCAGGTGGAGGCTCATAGTTTTCAGGAAATGCACCAGCAAAAATCTATAATAAAATAATACATAAGTCAAGAGAAAATATGGAAGAATTGTCTCAAAACAATACAAACAGGATAAGAAAACAACGTAATAAACAATTCAAAATTAGTAAGGATAAGAAGCCCACTTGCATGTATGTCCAAAGCTAAGATAAATCTGTTTTGTTTACCTCTGCAGATGAACCAAGACTCTTAGAACCCTGCCAGACAACTTCAAGACTCTTCTCATTTTTACGCTTGGCTCTATCTTGGTAATCTATCCGGCCAAAGAAAAGAGAATCGAATCCAACCTACACAAGAATGATTAATTCATTATATTGTCTGCTAATGTAGCTGGAGAAAAGGGAGGAAACAATCCTAAATTTTGCAGATATGCTTGAAGTTAAAGATGGAGAAAAATACTTCAGCTCCCAACAAATAAGCCTGCACGGCAGAATGTCCAAAAGGGTCTATTTGCCAACCAATTCTTGGAGTCATATCAAATTCCTTTTTGATAAACCGATGCCCGAGAGTTGTCTGATCAATCATGTCAATATAATGAGTCACTGCCTCATCATGCATGCACATACCACCATTTCTGCAAGAGCCACAGACAGAACAACAGTTTCAAGTATTCTGAGAAAAGGGTTATAGATAATCCAAGCCACCATTTTGATGAACATGAAACAATCATAATCAAACTCATAGATCCAAAAATAAGGCACTATGAATATCATTACAAAGTCAATAGGGTTAAACAGTCCTTTTACATGAATTCTAGTTGACCCGAGCTCACAAGTTGCTTGACAACATGCTGCATAGCCTCACTCTGATCTCTCCACCATCGTTGGAAAAATGCCTGCATAATCAAGGAAGAAGTAGATCATGAATATAATCTAGATTCTCGAGATTACAATGGCTAAACATAACACATCACACCATAAAGTGATAGTTGGCAAACAATGTCACATATGCTTAAATGATGGGGTTCCAAGGTCCTTATGCAATAGATAACTGATACAGCGACAAAATTGAAATTGATTATTCTTTGAGGCCTTTCAAAAGCAATGACAAAACAGATATTTAATTGAATTTGATGCTCGCAATTTCTGCAAGTTCTACAGTGATTATTATGCTGACAGCTTAAATGCAGCAAAAACCCAGGGATGGCACTGTATTCTGAAAACAGGGTTTTCCTTCAAATTCAAATTTGACAAAGTTCCAAGTACTGTAACTAGAATAGGTCCATTTCTCTTGAAAGTCCATAGTCCTCCCAGTCTAAAAAAGCCTAATGCTCCACTTGGTTGCAGGCAGTGGAGAAATAAAGGAATTATTTTGAGCTTTTGAAGACCGAGAAATATAACCCGAAGTCCCGAAGAATTTCACATATTTATTTTTTCAAATTATTAATCATAGATGACGAATACCCAATTTTAGTTTTCTTTTTTCCCCATTTTTTTCTCAGAAACCAACCATAATTACACAAAAGTTAGAAAGATTGAAAAAGACACTTACTGTTTCAACATAAATAAATTTGCGATTCTTGTCAGCCAACAATGAAGGAATGAGAGAATCCAACACATTTTGCACACAAGCACCCTATAAAATCGAAAACGTCAATTAAAAACCTGATATACAATCTATCATATTTTACACCTACATAAACGAGAAAAGGGATTACTTGAATTGAATTGTTGGAGCCAACATAGTACTGATCAACAGTCTTTAACCAACCAACATCATCGTGAGTGTGAGGAACCAAGTGAACATTAAGCTTACCAGGAACTATGCCTTGTGAAGTATTATAAACCATGTACTTAGATTCTACCCATGAAATCGCAGTACCCAGAAAAAGAAATAGAAAGAAAAGAATTTTAATCTCCATTCTGGAGATTCAAGTGAGGCTTAGTATGAAACTTAAATAAATCAAGTCACTTTGATCACAGAAATAGTTGTTTCTGATTCTAGGCTACAAAGAAGTAGGAGAATCTGAGTAAACAATCATTAGATAAGTAAAAGAAGCCCTTAAATGGATAAGGCTATGAAACTCTACTTTCAGACTGAAGTTTCTCAACTTATTTAACAGATGTTTTCCAGCAAAGGTTCCATTGAAGGAAGGAAATCATAAATTATGGGTTTTTTTATTATTATTTCTTTTTAATAACTGAATAAATTATGGTTTTTGTGTTTAAATATAGCGGGTGCCATGAGATGGCCCAATGGGTTCACTAATAACCTGACAAAGCTCAGTTTGAAAGACTATCAGATTTTTTTTTTTTTTTTTTGAGTTTGTTCAATTCAAAATCTGATAACATGATTAGATACAGCTGAGTTGATCGTTCTCATTTTAAATTTTATATTAGTATTTTTGAACATATTGAATTTCTTAGAAATGTAAGGGTTTTGAGGTGCATTCATGTGATTCTTAGGCTATTGGTCAATGAAATAAATTGGATTTTTATTTTTTTCAAAAATAAATAAATGTTTCAAAATTAAATTAATTGTTAAATAAATATATATAATAAAAAATACTCTAAATTTAGTTTAACTATTTCAATTTTAAAAATAAAAAATTAAATTAATTAAGTTATTTAGTCTTTTCATTTTTCATATTTAGCAATAATAATAATCACATTTAAGAGTAATGAGGACTTGGAAGTGTGATCATCACTTCTCCCCTTCAAAGCAAATGATAACTACTCCTATGACTTTGAAGGCAAGTCGAGGGACCACCTTGCTAGTGTTATAGCGAGGTTGATGAACAAATTTCGAGCATGCTTAGTATCACGGTTGTTCTTAATATATATATTAAAATTATATTGTCGGAATGTGTCTTCAATTATCGAAATCAACTTCAGTTTTTAAATTCACCTGCAAGGGTCTGGCAATTATTTGAGTGCATTGACTATTAGATACTTAGGCAGTTGATGTGTCTTTTTCTGCTTTGGTAGCTGAAGATATTTCCATTATGTTGCCTTCTGAACGACGACATTTGCAGTCAAAAATATTGAAATTTTATGCCAATATACCAAATTGAAGTGATAAGTTACATCAATTTCTATAAAGTTTATTGGGAGGAGCTAAATTTTTACGCTCTACTACCCAAAAGGAGACTATACTTCCTAGTTCTACCAAAAATACAGAAACTTTATGGTACTGAAATCAGTGACCATTTTTTTCATACAGCAGAAACTTGTTTACGGGGGAGTGAAAACCATGGAGATTTGAGTGTCTGATATCCTGCACTACAAACTTAAGTACACAACCAATAGCGCCCATATTGAAACTAATCAACATTATGATGGTATAAGAATTGGTGATCATATTGCTGCAATTTACGCAAGAGAAACGTTTGTCATGCACAAGTGACACTCCTCTTTTTTTTAATTCATTAAGAAGCCCGATGAGCCGAAATAACACTACAGGCTACACAATAGGGGTATCATCCCCTGCACTCACTAAATTGGTGAAAACATTTATGGTCCAGAAAACTCGAAAATCCTCACATAAATGAGAAGACCCACTCCTCACACAAGTGACACTCCCTCTTTTATACATTATGATGCATGACTGATATATGAAACTTAAACCATGCCGACTGTATTTATTATAACTCATCGTTCTGTTTTTGCAACTTTCAGATAGATACTGCAACTACTTCATCTCACCACTTGGCAGGATCCCTCCTTTTGAGACTCTCTTGTGCGTACTGCAGCCGAATTCCATCCTTTTCATATTTCAGGAACCAAACATTTGCAGATGATTGAAATCTATAAAGAAAGTGCGGATCTCCATAGGAGCAAGTTCTACAACTAACTTGGCAGGATCAACAGGTCCTCCCCTTGTCACCCTGTGTTCTTCTTTGTCACTTGCTACTTTCCACATCAACCTCTTCTTCTCCATGACAGCTCTTTCTTGATTGGCAGATAAACTCAACTCTGTTACTTTACTTATCTGTAAAAAAAAGGATCATATTATCAAAATAAAAAATTATGGTTTCTTAATCAACTAACGGCTGCAAATTCTAACAAAATCCTCTATTGCTTTACCTTCTTGTTTGGAAATAGCCTTTTCAATTCCACAATTGCCACAACAGAATAATCTTTGTCCTCTCCAGTCTATGCGTATAGAAAATGGCCACAAAAAAAAAAAAAAAAAAAAAAAAAAAAATCAAGTTTTTTTGGTATCAACATAAATAAAGTTCATGCAAAAGCAACTAAGCTGGACAATAATATACCGTTAAGTCAAGTTTCAATTTTTAAAAGAGAATTAACAATCCACAAGTCCTACCACAATAGAGATACCTACATTAACATTCATGCTACATACAATATGATTCTCAAATTTGTCATGCAAAATGTTGGTCCAGAGGTACTATGAGCTATTATCCATACAGAGAGGGCAATGCATATATGAACAATTAAGAGAAGAGAGGAGCTGAGACCTCGTATAGGTGAGCCAACCGAAGAAGCACCTTTCCATTTTCAAGTTCCTGAAACATTCAGAAAAGAAGAAAATCCTCATTCCTCCAGACATAGAAATGAAAACCATAAAGCTTTGTACTGTTTTCATCAAGGACTCCAAATAAAATTCATTAAAAAAGATCAAGAGAATGCATTCATTCTCCTTCAAGGATATAATTCTAACTCACGAGGTACTTTTTTCTGACTTACCTGAAGGGTTATAACAGCAACATTATTAGGTAAAGAGTAGGACGGATCAATTCCTGAAAAAGAAGGTGTATGTGAATTTATCCAATTACTTCCATCCTGCAAAATAGGAAAAATGATTAGCCAAGCATCGCAAGTTTATATAACAGATTATACTTTAAATGTTGCCATACCTGCTCTGTGAAGGCTAAGAGAATTGGGGAATATATCTCTTGGCCAACTGTCCGACGCCACTTGGCACCTTCTCCAAGATGATCAATTCTAACAAAAAACTTCCCTTGTATCTGCAAAAGTGCATATTACCAAGTCAGTATATTGAATTGAAACTCCTACCATGGCCAGCAGCCTGAGAACAACACACGAGAATTTTGTTGAAGAGTTTCGATCCACAAATGCAAGTTCAAAGTAGTGCTTACAGTTAAGCCCTCGCATCCATTTAAGAAACAAACTGTCTCATTGAGCACCTCACCAACACCTCTTTTATCATCATGAATCAACCTCCTATAAAGCAAAAATAGTGGTTAGAGATCAGCCTAACAAAACTAAACCTGATTAGATACAAGGAAATTACATATGTAATGAGAAACTAAGTGCAATAAACTCCAAGAATGACCTGTGGAGCATCAGTTCTATTTGGCCATCCACCAAGCTAGACCCTCCCACTGAGCGGTCCACCAAAACTGAGAGCTCTGTGCTGTTGTCTTGTACATAAATTCCAAGATTGATCTAGAAAAGTGGAAGAACAGAAAAGGAAATGCGAGAAAAATTAAGGAGAGAAATTTGGAAAGTTATACATAAGAATATTCAGACAAAGAAAACTAAAAATTTACGAAAGAATACAGAAAATGGACTTCGTAGAAATCTAAATGAAAGAAGATGTGTTGAGAATTTCTTTCAAAAGAAGGGCTTTTCTCCAAATAATATTAGCCTTTGCGAGGAAGAAAACTATCGGATAAACTCAAGGGCAGCCCGCCACATTCTAGCTAAAGAATATGAACTTGGGTTTAAGGGCTTCCATCCCACTCCAATTGTCATGAAGCAATAACTGCATAAACTCAACTACAAGAGCCTGCAGCATTGCCATTGTTTTTCATTCAAAAACTATTGATGAGGGAGAAGGTGCAGTCCCACTTCAAATTGTGTAGCTCACCTCATGGAGGAAAAAAAAGGCTATTTATCTCATATGATATTTATCAATTTCTAGATTAGACTAATAAAAGCCAAATTTTGAAACATAAATATTTTTCCATACAAAGAATTGCTGGACATGGACATTGATACATTAAACTTAAGTAATAATTTCGCATGAAAGTTTCATTCATCAGTAACTGGTTGCCGATAGAACTTTCTAAAACTGACCCAAAAGACATAATAAAATATTTTGCATTAACCAGCAAAGATCAAATCATGAATTTTACTGAGGACACGTACGGGGTAATAATTTCCAGCAACTGGTTGATTCACTTCGAGGTCCCAGTCTGTCCTAAAATCTCGAATCTGCAAACCATTTTGAAGTATCAGAAAAAGCACGTAGAAAATAAGTTAACTGCAAAATAAACATCCCCATGCTACATCAAATTAAGCTTCTCATTAATCAGTAGACATTATCCTCGAGTGAAATTTCCATCCAAAAAAAATAAAATATAGAGAAAAAATAAAATAAGCTTGCTTGTAAGATGAAGAGAGAAGCAACATACTGTTAACAATAATACAACAAAAATTAAATAATGAAGCAAGAACAATGTTGGATAAAAGACATTCTATAGACCATTCAAGTCTCAATTTACCCGTTTAATATAGTCACGTCCATTAGAGTCTGTGTAGAATGTGTTATTGGTCTTCATGGTGGTTTTAATTTGAGCTGTGATTTCTTTACCGGTCCCATCATCCACAGGTATAGGCCCAATCTGAATGACATATGTAGGGAGTCATCAATTAAAACCAATAAGTACCTCTTGGTCAGATAGTCTGCACAACCAATAAATGCTAGCCCTTAAAGTAAAATGATGCATCAGAGAATTACTTACAGTGAACTCAACTTCAGCATGCTCCTTCCCCTTGTAGATTCTGGTAACCTATGCATCCACATGGCATAGTGTTACTGAAAGTAGAGAAGACAGAGCCTTTGGAAGAATGAAAACACCAAACGCTGCATCATTTTGATATACTACTTCAAGAAGATATTCTTGATGTCATAACTACCTGAGATATCCATGGGTTGACCTGCTGATGTACTTCATCCAGTATTGGACCCTTTACAAAAGTTGAAGGAACCTGACAGAAAACAGATATTCCACTTTCTTTTCATTAATTGTAACAGTTTATTATTTTCTGCAGAAAAGTTGGTCAAGTGTTATAGAATACAATTACCTGGTTTTCAGATTTTATTGGGAAGGTAGCATTTGGGCGAAAAACATATGCTCCAGATGCCTTCAACAAATAATGGAAATCTCATAAAGCTAAACAGTTGTAGATAACTCTCTCAGGTTGTGAGCCAAAATGAAAATGTAGAATAAGTAATGCAAAAAACAGAAGGTCATAAGATGTATAACACATCAAAGGTTGACTACCTGTGGATCTTCATCCGTGCCATCATTTCCAGTATAATAACTGTAGGATTGTTCAACAGCAGCAGCAACCTTGGAAATGGCAGCAACATTAAAAATTTAGCAAAATTAGAAATTTTAGGATGGTCCCAAAGAGAAAATAACTGAAAAAAAAGAGTCAAATGTGGCATCAGGACTGTAGGAAAAACACAAATCACATTTCTTTCAACAAATAGTGCAGTGCAAAATTAAACTACAATAACGATTTACCAGGCTTCTGCTATTAGTATAATAAGTAAGTTTCCCTTCATCTGCAGTATAAAGCAGCTTTAAACTTCCTTGCCCAACTTCTATGTTCTCATTTGTACTTTCATCCAATTTGTGGACTAGAGAGATGGTTGAACTAGATCCTTTGATGAAGATTATAAGTAGAGCAATTTGTCAGTCACTTGAGAAGAGTTCCATTCCGCAGGAAAATATAATTGAGAAGAAACGATTTTGCTTACCTGTCTGTCTTGTGCTTGAAACTGTGTAAGTGCTGAAACCAAGGGGTGGTATGGATGCTGAAAATGCAAGCCAATATTTGGGTGTTTCGCTTGGGAATTTACCCAGATATGCTTTGACATACTTATTTCTCATGAACAAAGTTGCATTTGAAATAGGTAAAAGTTGAGATTCAATTTCTCTCCCATCTGAATCTTTAACAACAACTTTTTCAGTAGAAACCTGTAGCAAGTGTGATACAAAATCTAGTCATATAGGTGAAAATATCAAGTATTTGATGTTCAAATAACTGCCGCCAGGTATTGTGTAAGTTTTCTACTTCACAATTAGATGAAAGGCCCTCAGATGCAATACCATACCTCCTTTAGAAAGCAATAATAAAACACTTCTGAGCCTGACACCTTAATTTCTAGTTAGACATTTAGAGGTGATACCATAAACTGCTGAGTCAAAGGTTAAATTAGCTTAATTGAAAAAACTAGTTTCCATCTGCACACCCCACCACTGTAGGCCACAAAGTTGCCAGCATCACAAATTTCTCTGCAGAAGTGCACGCATCTCAGAGGCAAAAATAATATTGTTTAGACCAACTGACAGTCTTTACCAAGTTTCCTAAATTTGACTTGTTTTAGGATAAGAGAGGCTCTTATTGTTACAAAATTACAATGCTTAACTACAAAAGCTCACCGGAATTCTTATCACTTCATCTCGCTTCCATCCTAGAGGATTGTAAGCAACAACAACCTACAAAAAGAGAAGAGATTAATTGATATGAAAATGGCAATCATGACCACTAACATGGGAGGATGTGAAAAAAGGGAAAAAGACTCTTACCAAGCTTTTCTCATCAGACAAAATAGCCTCTGATGGAGGACAGTAACTTACATTAAGTAGAGGACACTGCCCAAGAAAATTCACACAGTAGGGTTCAGCAAACTTTTACACCTCATTTTTGGAAAAGAAAAGAGTGATTATGTAAAATTGTCTAATATTTCATAATGGAAAGCAACAAGTATCTTATCCTATTTTCTAGACCTTCACCAAGAAAAGCTACAAAGAAGAAATATTACATATCTTTGTAAACAAGGAAGTTTGCTGCAGATAAAGAAAAATAAGAAAATGAACGAACAATCAGAAAATCAAGCTTCAGCTGTGATAAATAATTACCAGAATAAAGTTCAACGCAATGTTTTGAATTATCTTGATAATTTTGAATATTTAATAGGTTATTATAAACTTGTAAATCACCTAGATACTATTATGGTGTTAATTTAGGTATCAAACGAAAAGCCATTTAGATTAACATAAATGCAGACCATTTGAAATGTAATCGAAGTGCATATGTTATCTGAAATATAAATTGAAATACAACAAGAAAGTAGTGCAGAGACAAAATTGCCTGCTGAAAGTTTGTGACTGAGTTCCCCTGTCCACTGCTTGATCTTGACTCTGCCAAGAAAGCAAGAGAAGAAGCAACTAACTTCTCAGCCTGCAGAGA
Organism: Jatropha curcas; assembly: GCF_041381405.1. NCBI lineage: Eukaryota > Viridiplantae > Streptophyta > Magnoliopsida > Malpighiales > Euphorbiaceae > Jatropha > Jatropha curcas. The sequence goes on from NC_143151.1 coordinate 28,908,613, forward strand.
GACATAACTGAAGCCCATGAGTCTTATAAAAGGTGATATTCCTGTCATGCTGCAAACAGTTGTTGGTTATCAAACTGATATGCACCTCCATGTAGCCAATAGATAAACGCAGAGCATAATCGGCAGCAACATGTTGCCTTTGCGTACCACTAACTGCATCATGATGTTGAGCAATTGCCAAAGCATCAGCAAGTTTATCAGTGTTTGGTCCCAAACTATTCCTGCCTTTAAAGAATTCAAGTTGCCGTGCAGCCTAATTTTAAACAGTGACAACAATTATTATTTAAAGAAAGAAATGAGAGGCTATAAGGACATTTACAAAAAAAAAACATTTGCTGAAGGTATTTAAAGGTGCAAAATCATACAAGATAGTAACCACTCATCATTCTAACATAGCCTTTAAAGGCTGGCCGGCTTGTAAAATAACCTGTCCAATAAGCATTTGGATGATCTGCATACCTGGAGTACAGTAATTTCTATTCTTTCAGTAAGGTCCAAAGAAGCACATACGGTATGGAAATTACAATAGCAAAACAAACTCACGGGAAGAAATCTTCAGTTTTAATAGGCCATTGTTCATTAGCTGCATATTTTGCATCAGTATAGATGGACGGGGTTGAATATAAAGCATTTACACGACCATCCTGGGAATTATCAATAAAAAACATTTATCACATAATTATAATTGCTTCCTCCTTTTGACATGGCTTAGAATACAATAGAGCACAAAACAAGAAGAAAAAGAGGATAACTGAGCGTAAAGCCATTACTATTGTCTACAGTGCCTCATCATCAGTTAGGGTTAAAGAAAAATAATACCTCATTAACATAATGGATGAACTTGTCCATCTGCCTGAACCATGAATTTGCATATTGATAACGAAAATCGGTCCCCATGAGCCACATTATATGATTTGTCCTGGTTACATTAGCCTAAAATGGGGGAGAGAAAAAGAACACTCGATTAACTGCCATTAATCATAGCTCCAGAGTGCAAACATAAAATTTAACCTAGAACATTCATAATGGCACTTACGCTTCTTATCAAATTTATAGGATTTAATATATTACTTACCCTTCTTAACGATGGTATATGATGTATCCATGGATTATTTGCAAAATACAATATCAACAGCAAGGCTTGATATTACCAAGCACGATGGTAACAGAAAAGGAGAGACTAAGTAGCCACTCTTAAGTTATTACCTGAGCTAAAGCAGCAGCTACAAAATCATCGACTCTCTCTTGAACGTTATAGTCAAATAGGAGAATGTCATCCTTCAAACAAAATTATCATGTAAAATTGTAGTTCCATATCAACCAATAAAAAAATGTCATTGTTTCTTGTGCAGTAGTTACCTGAATAGGAGGTGATATGTCATTTATTTCAAATGTGAAACCATCGGGGGGGTCATAATGCCTAGGAAATATACCGGTAAATATCTGTAGAAAGCATCGCCAATGAAGAAGTCAAACAGATGCTAGAAACATCAATAATAAATAAATGAAGTGGAATGTTGAGATAATAACAGGAAGAAAATCTCATTTCCGAAATCAAACGGCAAAAGGGACAAAAGAAATATGTATATTAGACCCTCCAACCTGTGAAGTGGAACTAAGGGACTTGGAACCCCGCCAGATAAACTCAAGGTTCTTCTCCTCTAACCGCTTAGCTCTATCTTGGTAATCAATTCGAGCAAAAAAGAGAGAATCAAATCCTAGCTGCAACCAAAAAAAAAAAATCAGCATATAGGTTGTAGAGTTCATAGAGTTAGAAAAAGGTGTTATTTACCATGTCTCCAGATAGATATCAAGAAAAATTGAATTCTTTCTTCAATGCTCTATCATGCATGTGAAATATCTCATATGAATAATAGGTCCTTTTTGTTTTCCTTTACAGGACAAGAGAATGGCGCTGCTCAAACTCGTGTTCTTAATTCACTGCCACCAAACTCCAATGAGAAAAACACACAACACTCTGACCAGCCTCTTGGTGGCTCAGATAGGTATAATTACCCAAGAAAGCAGTCATTGCCAATTTCAATATAGGAAAAAAAATAACGCATAAAGCAAAGAAGACCATCAAAAAAAAAAAAAAAAAAATTGTAGTATAGTGTTTGATATACCTCAGCACCGAGCAAATAAGCTTGAACAGCAGAATGTCCAAAAGGGTCAATCTGCCAACCAACTCTAGGGAATTGAGCAAATTCATTTTTGATAAATCGATGCCCTAGAGTTGTTTGATCAATCAAATCAATATAATGTGGGGTTGCCTCATCATGCATACACATTCCCCCATTTCTTCCAAAAAGAGAGAACAAAAACACTAATCAGTCAAGAAAGGGAACTTCATAACTTGAATTTCTATTGGCATAGAACCAAAAACTCATTTCCAACATAGCAATTATAATCATTAGCCATAAAATAAGAAAACAACAAGGTGTATTAATGAAATTTTTACATGAATTCTAATTGACCAGATTTGACAAGCTCTTTGACTTTAGCCTTCATTGTTTCACTTTGCTGTCTCCACCATCGCTGAAAGAATGCCTGAACAACAAATTAAATGCTAACAATAAAATTCACCAAGCGCACATATTTGTCTAAAAAAAGACGCAAAAAATTATCTCAGAAACTGTACAAAAAAATGTGAGAGAGTAGAAAATGCTAACCATTTCAACGTAGATGAACTTGCGATTCTTATCCTCAAACAAAGCAGAAATAACAGAGTCCAATACATTCTGAACACACGCCCCCTACCCACCAAACCAAAAACCCATCAAAATTTTATCAAAGTACCAAAAAAAAATTCCTCCTTTAAGTTACAATTCTCCTTAAAATGTCCTTTACCCGAATCGAATTGTTACCACCAAAATAGTACTGGTCAACTGTCTTCAACCAGCCAACATCATCGTGAGAGTGAGGCACCAAATGAACATTAATTTTGCCCGGAACAATTGTTCCCGTGGTATTGTAAGCTATATATTTTGATTCAACGCATAAAATTAGAGCCAAGTATATTGTTAAAGAGTAGAAAGCAATGATCGACATGGTTATAGCAGACTTCTTGGAAGTGGATGAAGAGAAGTGAAGATCATGTGTTCGATGAAATGTGAAGCTTAGTAGAATTTCGGAAGTGGAAATTGGTCTTTGTAAGGTTCCAAAAAAATGAGTCTCACTATTTCTGTCGCTTGCCTATGAAGGAAGCAGGTGAATTTTCTTGCGTGTGAAGATTAGACGCGTGCACTTTGAGATATGGGTTTGTGTTCGTCTTCTGCTTTTGGACAACCATGAAAGTGATGTCTTACTAAACGATCATGCTTTGAATATTGATTATGATGTCTGTGATCTTATCCTTAATGCTTTGATTTTATCTTACTATATTGAATTGATAAATTCTTTATTTGTTTTATTTAATAAAAATAAAGAATAAAGTTGAATTTGCATTGCAAAAATTGAAAACAATATATAATTTGTCAAAATATCAATTTTTTATGCAATTTACATCAAAACTTGCACCGAAATAATAAAAAGCTCAACCTCCAAAATATTTTTCGTCAAAGTGTACATTGCTCATAATTTTTTTTAGGAACAAAATAGATATATCAAACCGCTTGTTGTTTTAGCGCTGTACACTATAAAAAGCCATTGCCCAACTTTCTTTTGGGCCTGGAGTTACAATGTCGGTTACCGTATAGATCCGTTTGGTTATATGAATAACCCCATCCCATAATTAGGATTACTGCTTCCAGAAAAGGCTCAAAACCCTATCCCCTCTTCTTCGCAAACCCAAAAACTAAAAAATAAAGTCACGAAAATGGAAGATAGTTTCAGTGTTCGAGTCGATAAAGCTTTTGGCTCTCTGTCCTCTTCAACAGCAGCGCCATCTTCCAATTTAAGCTCTTTATGGCGTTTAACAGACGAAGAAATCGAGCGAAACGAATGGAAGCGAGACAAAGACAGCCCCGAACCCGAATCCGAAACATTAACGGATTCTTTTCCTTTCAAGAGAGGGTTTTTATCCAGTAATAGAGAGAATTCCGGCGTCGATTTCCGCTGGGAGCTTGAGAAGGACCTGGACGACCTAGACGACGACAACGAGCAGTCATATGCCTCGTCAAGCCAGTCTGTGAAACCTAAACCTGATGATTATAATGAGGAAGAGTGGGAGATTAAGAACTCCATTGGCTTGGACTGTACTCTTGATTACGAGGTATGTATTAGTTTGTTTTGATAAACATTATAGTGGCTTGAGTTGATGTTTGTGTTACTATTATGATCTTATTGTTGTTAAAAAATGTAGATTTCATGGTCTTTACTGATATGGGTGCAATCGAGCAGCACCCGTTTACGAGATTTTTCTGGTTATTTTGGTTTTTGCATGTAGTTAGAGCAAGTTTGATTTGTCTTGAAAATGGAATGAGAATGGGAATGGTATGGGAATGCATGTCAAAAGCTAAAGAATCCTATTTCAAATTTACTTTTTGGAAATCTAAATAGAACTTGTGGTTTATATTAAGGATTATATTTAGAAGTATCATTTCGATATAAATTTTCTAGTTATCTTAAATATAAGGGTAGTTAGAAGTTTTGAATTTCTTGTGAACCAAACAAATAAAAAAAAGTACTTTCCAGGAATTGCTTTTCATCTCCAATTCCACAGTGAAACAAACATTTCTGGTTTTGCTGTTGCTTCTTATGTCTGTCCCATAAGGGGTCGTTTGTTATTATAACAATTAAATAAAATCTGAATTAATAGTTCACATTGTTCCACTAATCAAAACAGATTAATATTAGATGCTTTTTTTCTATATATAAGTTACGTAAACTCTGGGATTTCCCTTCAGAACTTCTAATTATTTATTTACTTAATGCAGGAAGAGGAAGATGAATTCGACAAAGTTGCTGTTGGCAAGGAAAAGCCTGATGATCGCGTGTACATGAAAGGTATAACTGATTATGGAATAGATATAGATTCTAACAATGAGCTTCCCGATACATTTAAGGATATCCCTAGGGATCCACGTGCAAATCACATTGCTGCAAAACTTAGACTCAAAGAAGATGCAGAGGCTGCTAAAAAGATGGATTCTTTGAGGGTTTCTGAACAAGATTCACCACCTGGCATTGATGACCACATTAAGGTGTCGTCGTTTGATGATGGTAATCTAAAATCCATTCTTAAAAGGAAGGACAACGAGTCTGTTTCCAAGTCAATAAATAACGAGTTAGATTCAAAGTCACAAAAACGTGTTCGATTTGACCCAGAATGTAAAGATGGCGATGATAAAGATTCTGATGAAGTCAAAAATATATGCATGGAAACGGATTCAGTAGATGAGTGTCTTGTATATCATCTGCCTCCAGATTATCCTTCTGGAATCCCAGATTATATGCGAAACCCTTCAAAATATACACGCTACACTTTTGATTCATCAAGTGATGTAGATGAGCAATCTAACCGGCAAGCCTTTTGGGACTTTCTAAAGATGCTGAAGAAGTCTAATTCTGTGGAATCACAGCCAGATGATGTTTCTGATGATCGTCCAAAATCATTAACCTTCATACCAAAGAGGAAATCAAGTGAGGCTGAAATGGTCACTGATCCGATGGAGTCAAAGCAAAATCAGGACGATATCAATAAAGAGCCTCTGCTTAGGAAGAGTTTGCCCATTAGCATTGCAGCTGGTACTACAGAAGATAGTGAACCTAGTGTCATGGAGGAAGAAGAATCTGAAACAGCTGCTAGTAGGAAAATTGGTTCACAGAGACTGGGCCGCAAGTATCGGACAAAGAACAGTTTAGAAATAATGGATGAGTCTGTTTAAGAGGGCTGCCATCTTCAGTGAGCTGAGCTACTATATCCTGACTGCTACTTTATTGAACCCATCTGACTGTGTAATTACTAATTTATGCATTTGTATTTCATAGGTATCTGTTGATTTTAGTTCTCGCTTGACTTTCTTTAGGTGGGAGCTTGGTTGGCTTCATCTTCTCAGAAATGATATACTGATGCGATATACATTTCTTGCCATTACAAAGTTTGTTGTAAACTTGTAGTGGGATTTACATTGACAAAATAAACGAGGCATTCGCAGTTTGTCGGAAGCGATCATTTCAAGGTTGGGGATGAGTTATTTATTTTAATTTCAGGCCTAAGTTATGTGCCAAATGAATATAGAAATCAAGAACATTTTTTTTATTCATCAGATTCTAAAGTTTCTGTGACTCTCATAAAACCATCATCATCCAAAGGAAAATATTTCCATCAGAAAAAGCGGTTGTCCTGCAGTGTTATATCTGGACATTTTTTTCTTGTAACAGACATGTTGTAAACAAGTCTAACTGCACTTTTATGAGAACAGTGTAATTCTTCATTTAATAACCAAAACCTGCCAAAGTTTATGCTTAAGGCTTTCAAAGCGTCAACGGGAAAATAGCAGAAAGCAGCGTTTATCTAATGCTCATCTGCCCAATTTCTTTAAAAAGAAGCAAATAATCACATTCTTCCAAGGTGTAGGGCTTGGAGGTAGACCTTACTAGATTTCTAGTGTAGTAGTGAGCAACTGCGCATACCAGCTGGATAGAGCCCATCACCTAGTGAGTATATTATTTAGACTTTTAAGCTTGTGATATGTTAGTAGTAACTTTTTTTTTTTTTGGCCATTAGAAACTATATACTGCTTGAATACAAATTAAAATTACATGAAATCCATTAAGGGAAGCCTGCCCATAAAAGGCAAAAATTAAGTTAATAAAGGGATTTCGAAAAGGACCCAGGCCTGTGCATTTCCCATCAAGGCAATGCTTAATTGACCATTTTGTTGTTTTTATCATATGCACTCTCCTAGTCTCTCTTTTCAGAAAGTACATATCGCTTCAACAAAATTTTCCAATCTATGCAAATTATGGGGGGCAAATGGAAGCAGAATAAAAAAAAAAAAAAAAAAAACTTATTCTGCTGCGGCTTTTTCACTCTGCTTAAGCTTTTATTTTTTCTATTTTAGAAAATAACAAAACTACACTTCAATTTCAAAAATAATCAATTTTTGAAATTGAAGTGTCATCAGCTTAAAGAATACAAATCTTCAAGAATAAATTTGAGTTAAAAATTTAATTTAGTTAGTCCAAAAAAAGCATCATTTCATTGTCGATTCATTTTGAATTCTATAGAATTGAATTCCACCAAATTTTGTAGAATTGCTTTAAAGCAAATTGGCAGTAGAAGTTCATACTTCATAATCATATCCTACGGTATGAAATAAACGACAAAACTATAAATAGTTTTGAAACAATAAGCAAAGTATACATTAAACTTAAGGAAAAGTTCTTACAAAGACTTTAAAGACATTCATGGTACAGTAAAAAATGTAAAAACTTACAGAAACAAATGCAAAATTAAAATTAGGGTTGTAGACGATGTCATCCTCTATCTTTTCACAAAAAAATTTTATACAACAATTTACTTTTTCTTTTTTCATCATTGCTCTAAGCTATAATATAGTTTGACTAAAACATTCAAGGATTAAGGATCTAATCAATGGCATGAACCCCACTAAAATGGGAGTATAAGGACTTGAAAGCTACAAGGACAGATGCTTGTAGGAAGAAGAGATATACAACAGGACAAAATACCCAGAATCACCTTGATTTTATGCTAGTGCAGTAATGACCACTATATATTTAGCGAAAAGAGCAACCACTTTTGGATAAACAGAGGAACCTGATCTCGATTACCAACCACTAGAACAAGCGCTTTCTGCAGTCTGCTGCACCGCAGTAACATGCCATCTGTTTTATTTTTCCATCAGGGCCAGTGACGCTATCAAGTGCATAGCCATAGTCATAAGTAAGCTCCTACAAACAAGAAAAATGGTCAATTAAAATAAAATAAAAGATTCTAAACAAGATGTTGTGACTATTATTTACTTGGGGATTGTAAATATTTGAGTTCTTGTTACTTTGGTGATAAAAAAACTTGAGATCGACATTTAGCTCCTAAGTGTCTAAAACTTTCATTTCTTGGATTTCATCCATTCAGAACCCTAAACCATTAAACAAACATGCAAGAAAAACAAGCATGATACTGAAAAGAGATTGAAGTAATTTGTAATGATTTTAGGAGAACCATATCTCAAAAGATAGCCATTGAGATTGGAGAGCCCAAGTTCATATAAACCCCACATTAAAATCCCATACTTCTAATGTGAAATCCTAGACGGATCCCACATTTCTAATTTTGGAATTCAAGACAAGTCCCATACCTTGTCTTCCAACTAAAATCCTAACATCCCACCATGCTCAGCAGTCCCATCACCCACGACAGGTTGACTTTGTATTAGGGTGGCTGGGTGGCTGTGTTCTAGGTTTTACCTAGCCCTGGGTGATCACTACAATACCGGCGCCACCCCTTATGCCGCTAGATTGCAACCAAGAGAAGCAGCAATTGCCTTTGATATTAATTGTTATGACCTTGGGAGCACCATATCTCAATAACTAGTCATTAAGGTTGGAGAGCCCAAGTTCATATAAATCTCATACTTCTAATGTGGGATCCAAACAAGTCCATACCTTGTCTTGCAACTAGGATCCTAACACGGATTTTTAAGATAAACCACACACTGAATCACATGTTTATCTACATCAAGTAATGGATCTTATCGTGAGCACATGTTTCATAGCTTCAATGTAGAAAACGTTTATATGGCGAAAGAACATGGTTATTACCTGCAAAGGGGGTATGTTGTCTGCAGCAAATAGCATTACCCGAGCAAGTTTCAGATCATGGTGTGAGCTCAAAACACACTGAACAAACAGATTAGGCTCACAACTGTGATTAATGAACCTGGCAATATTTCCAGTGGAACCTGCATCAATGCAGAATTCTGGCACACTTTCAGACTTCTGATCTTCGGGTCTATTTGAGTTGTTAATGGTTGGTACAGACACATCTCCAAGTCGCCTCTGTGGGGAAAAGCAATTAGATAATAAAAAATTGAGTACATCAAGGGTAAAAACAAAAATATAAAAGGGAAAATCACAACCACAGAAAACTTTATTCAGGTTCCACTGTGCACCCAGCTACACAAATATGTCTCCAAGGTTAGTGCTGGTTAGATGGTGGTGTATGCATTGAATGACTTGGTTAACAGTAAAATACTTTGCCAATGGCAACAATGGAGGCTTCCCTACCCATGGTGTCATATCATGGTGACACTATGGACAAAGTAAGGCTATTGGAGATGAGAATAGCATGTTAGATGGTATTTGGACCAAGAATATGAGAGGAGAGACCCGACGTAATGCTTTCTGCCGCCCCGGGGCCGAGCCCTAGTGAGCTAGGATGCGGGCATCATGTTCTATCAAAAGGGACTGATGTCTCCATAGAGAATATGCTCTATAGACACTATAGGGCTGAAGGCCTATAGTGCGCATCTCTCCGCAAGTGAAAGTTTCGGTATAGGCAGTTCTATGCTGCCCGAGTTGCCCTAAGGACATGAGCTCATACACGGTTGTGCGAGACCCTTATATATATATTGCAAGATGAGTCCTACAGTCGGATATTATACAAAGACCCTCGGAATATGCATAGACCCTCAGAATAGGCATGGCTGGCCTAGATTATGACCTAAGTCTAGGTGCCACACGGGTGCCAAAGGCTACGGCGTTCTGGCACCGTGGCATTTGGCACTCCATTTTCCTATCCTTTCCACCTACACTTGTCCTAAACCTACCTTTTATCCTCTATATAGCCTTTCATTACAGAATTTCAACAATCTTGCAAGCCTGTGTTTCTGCAGAAAAAATTCAAAATATACACTAAATCTTCACATCCTTAAAGGGAAATCACATAGTGCTCAATTTTTAAATTCGTTACAGTTTAGTCCATTCATTAAAAAAATAATACACCCGGGATTTGATAGGTGGCATCATCATCAGTGAAACTAAGACTTTGTAATTCGAACATACATGTTAGCCTCTATTCTTTTTTTAAAAAAGACCGGCTCTTGATTCCCAAAAAATTTAAAAAGGCCAACTGAACACTTGTTTCTCTTAGAAGGTAAAGACTAAAGACAAAAAGGTAATTTGATTTAGCAGGTGCAAAACTGAAATGCACATGAAGATTAGAGAATAGAAAAGGTGGAAAATCAAAGTATACAATTTCACTTCTAAAAGTAGCAAAAGTTCACAAGTACATTTTAAAGGAGATATGGAACTTTTGTCATTCATCCAAAATTATTTCCAGAAAAAGGGTACCTCTCTTCCACCAAGGCCACTCATGGTCTGCAAGCAGTCAATCTCAAAAATATAATTATTATCTAAAACACTGTCTAAGTCTTCTGTTCTCATAAGCACTCCAACATACTCGCAAATTGGAGCCCCAGAAGGTATAAAGTCCCATGATCTTACCGCCCAGCCTTTCTTTGGAGAACGAAAAACCTGAAGTAGAAACCAATAGAATATTTGAACATAACCATTAAAAAAGAGTGAAACTACTGAACATTTTAGTATGCACTCAGAATAAAACAATAATGAAACCTCAAAACGATATTTCAATCCTCTCTGGGATGTCCGGTTGACACAATGTGGTCCACAGCCACAATTTGGACCACATTCATAGACAATAGCCTTGGCTTCAATCAGCCTGAAAATAAATGAAAGAAGCCAATAGTATAATACAATAACTTAAAAGAACAAATAAAATTCAGCTTACTGTTCAAATTTAAAAAACAAGATTGATATAGGAAGTTACCAAAAGCAGAAGATGGGATGCCTCTAAAGAACAAAAGAGAGTGAAGAGATAAGCTAAGGAAGCAATTAGCAAAGCCCGAGGCAAAGCCTTAGCAGGCTTGTACCAAAATTGGGAAACACAAGAGAGGGAGAAGAAAATGTACAAACTAGCACAATTGAAACATAAAAGGGATGAGGACCTAAAGTAGCGTATTAAAGACGATTCTCAACAAGTCTTGACAAGAGATAAAGAGATCAAGGAGAGATAGAGATCCTATTTTGACAAGTTTTACAACAGAAGCAACAAGGATGACTTTGCAAATCTTCATACGTTGGTGACAAACCGAAACCTTAACTACACTATAGAATAGTAGGCCTATTGAAGACTGAAGTCAAGGAGGCAATGGACAATATGAACGTTGGAAGGACATGTAGCCCAAATGGTATCGCTACAGAGGCCCATAATAGTTTTAGGCACGTTGTAGTTGCTTGGTTAACCAAGTTCGATGTTATATTAAAAGGTGGAAAGATGCTAGATGAGTAAAAGAAGAGCACTTTGGTTCTTATATATAAAAACCATGGAATTATTCAAATTGTACAAACTACCGTGATATTAAACTTATAAGTCACATGATAAAGATTTAGGAAAGAGCAATAGAACATAGACTAAGAGACATTACAGGATTGTCAGCTTTATGCTTGGTAGATATACGCAGCGGCTATAATTTGCTAAACTAAAATTTCATAGAGAGAGGAAGATCTACGCATAGCATTCATTGTCCTAGAGAAAGCATATCATAAAGTACTGAGAGAAGTCTTTTGGTGGTGGCTGGAGAAAAAAAAATTCACATCAAATATACAAATGTCATTAAAGATATATATAAAGGTGCAAGCATAAGTGTGAGAATAGTAGGAGGGAATACAAAGAAATTCCCCATAACTGTAAGACTATATCAAGGATCTGCCTCGACCCCATACTTATTTACCCTAGTTATGGATTAGCAAACCATAGCATACAAAATTATATTTCCTGGTGCATGCTCTTTGCAGAAAACATTAACCAATGAAACTAACAATGAAGTGAGCCAAAAGCTGAAACAATGGACAAGCACTCTTGAAAGAGAAGGATTTTAGATCAAGCAAAAGTAAGATAAAATACATTTAATGTGAGTTTAGACCCTACAAGAAGAATCAAGGTGTAGTGAGATTGGATGGTATTGTTGTAAAAGAGCAATCATTTCAGATATTTAAGCTCTATATTTCAAAGGAATGGCACAATAGATGAAGATGTAACTCATAGAATTAAAATAAAATAAATGAAATGGAAGAGTGCTACAAGTGTACCATGCGATAGGAATATATCTTACAAAGTGAAAAGCAAGTTTTATAGAACGACAATAAGACCTATGATGTTATATAAGGTGAATATTGTACCCAAAGTCCAACAAATGCACAAGATGAGTGCTCGTGATGATTAAGATGGATATGTGGTCATATAAGATTGAACAATATTGAAAATGACCATATCCATTAAAAGGTGAAAGTAGCACAAATTGGGATAAAATGAGGCATTTGAGATGGTATGATAATATTCTACATAGACACCCAAAAATGCCCCAGCTCGAAAATGTGATACATCGAAGGTAGAGGGCATTAAGAAAGGAAGAGTGAAACTTAGAACCACATGAAGGAAAGATGTCTTGAAAGACCTACTATTTCTTGGCATTAGTATAATTTAGTTATGAACAGACAGTAAAGAAACAAAGGATTCATTTAGACAACCCCAACTAGGCAAGGATTAAAATGTAGTTGTTAATTGTTATTGTTGTTATATCCAAATTAAAAAAATTTCCCAATATATTGCACCACACAAACCTGCCACCATCTCTATGCACATAGGGAAAATCAGTGCCATTAAGCTGAGCACAAGCGCATGTCCGAGGATCCACGCAGCCTCCTTTACAATCACACCCAACGGCACTGGTTGGGAGCTTAATGCTCTTGGAAACTTGAAGAGACTTGCGGTAAGTAAAACCTGAAGCATTCAAGAATTCAATGGGAAAGTAAACAAATTTACGTTTTAGGCCTTCTAATAGCATCTCAAGATACGTGATAATAATACAAACAACACAGTGGTAAGGGAAAAAAAAGGCCAACGAATTAGTTCAAAATACAAAAAACATAATGATTACAAACAAAGAAAGAATAAGTTTGCAAAATTGTGCTATATTACTATTTTCTTATAAGTACAATCCTCAAAGATGAAAAAAAAGTTGCCTATAAAGTGACAAACAAAGCACCAAGTAACCTAAAATATAATTCATACATGAGGGACATCATTTCTTAGATGTTGCACAAACTTGAAGGGGGAAAGAATAAAACATCAAAAAAAACAAAAAAAAAAAAAAAAACCCACTAAGTTCATGTTTTGTTTTGTCATAATCCATTCTTCAGAGTCCATGATACTAATAAAGAATTAGTAAGTGATTATGTGAATTAAAATACCAGAAATAAGGCAAGCAAACATTGGTTAATCTCTTAATTGGGCATGTTATATATTTAGCAAAAAATAGCCATCAAATGTTAAAGCTTAACATGCCTGTTGGTGGTACAGGTGGATCATCAACCAAATTTGTAGCCGGAATAGGAACATCCTCCCGACCGCCACTAATATCCTCACAAACCAACCTTAGCCAAAGAAAAAGCAAAACCTTAAAATAAATTTTGAAATGAGAATGCCAAATAGACCAGTTCTAATTTCATAACGTAATGCATTAATTATACCCTCTAATTTCTGAAATTGATTGGGGAACCCGCCCATAAATAAACTGGACCTGCCATGAGAATGAACAAATCTCATATCTGAGGAGAGTTGAAATGATATGATACAAAATGTGAAACTTATAACCAAGAATTGGAAAGAAAAAGGCATCAAATAAAATTTCTCTAATTTTCTAAGTTCATACATCTTGGAACTTGTATACATCAGATACATTAGTAGATTTTTTTTTCAGAGGTTCAATCACAAAGCATCCCACATTGAGATGCTCTAGGAAGGGTTAATGTATACATCCTTCTCCTTGTTTTTGCAAAGGTTGTTTCTGTGTCTCGAACCTAAAACCTCCAGTTTACAAATGAATAAACTTTACCATTAGACCAAAACCACTCTCTAGCAGATTAATTATGTAAATTTGCATTTGGTTCTATTGCTTTGGAGACTTGCTATTATTTAATGTCTTGTTAATTATGAGGCACATATGATGTTTTAAAGCTTATTCTGAATAAAAACTGCAATTTGATGGTGCCGGTAGATGATTTATGCATTGGTAATTCATTTCGGTTTACACGATTTTTGTATTTTGAAATAACTCTTTACTTTGCCTAGGCAAGCATCAAGCATGGCAACTAAGTACCCCTTAGGAAATGTTAAGGATTTAGGAGTTAGATTTCTAATAGGTTTACAGTATCTTGTATGTGTATATACATGTGTCCCTATTGATGAATCAAATAAAAGAAAATATTTTTCCATAATAAACTCACATGGTATCAGAGCCTTTGGCTCGTTAAACCTTTTTCTTTTTTCCGTTTGCGTTGAATTTCCGGCGGCTGTCCAGGGCTGTTAGTCTCGGTGACAGTTCTAGGGTCACCGTTTTGTCTCACCGCCTACCTCAGAAGGTTCCCCGGCTGCCGATCGGCGTTCCATCCAAATCCGGTCACCGGATTCCCTACGCGTGGGCCTCACGCGCCGCCTTTTGTTTTCTGCTACAGTACCACGCGCAGCGCGTGGAGGCGCGTTCGGCTGTTTCCAGCGATCGGAATTTTTTCTCTGGCTTCGTTTCCACTTCAGCAGTCTACTCAGGTGGTTATTTTTCTAATCCAGCGAAGTTTTGGTAGGGGCATTCTCAATTTTGTCAATTTGGCGTTTCAGGTTATTTTTTGCTCCTGTTTGCGTTGAAAGGCTATTTATTTTTGGTATCTCTTTCTGCGTTGCTGGTAGGGTGTTTAGTTTTTATTAATAATGAATCCTACACCTACAGATTCTAAAACTACTATTACTGAATTGATCCCAGCAATGAATAAAATCACAGAACATAAATTAAAAGGACCTAACTATTTAGATTGGAGTAAGACAATTAGAATTTATTTACGGGGTGTTAAAAAAGATGATCATCTCACTGATGATCCACCAACTAATGACACTCGACAACATTGGCTCAGGGAAGATGCTAAGTTATTTCTCCTGATTCGCAATTCTATTGACAGTGAAGTGGTTGGGTTAATCAATCATTGTGAGTTTGTTAAAGAATTAATGGAGTCTCTAGAATTTTTGTACTCGGAAAAAGGTAATCTGTCGCGCATGTATGAGGTTTGCAAAAGATTTTATTGAGCCGACCAGCAAGATAAGCCCCTTACAGCCTATTTCATGGAATTTAAGAAGATTTACGAGGAGCTTAATGTTTTATTGTCTTTTAGTCCCGATGTAAAGGTTCAACAGACCCAGTGAGAACAAATGGTTGTGATGAGTTTTCTTGCAGGTCTTGCTTCGGTTTTTGAAACTGCCAAATCACAGGTTCTTTCAAGCAGTGATGTTACCTCTCTTCAGGAGACTTTTGCTAGATTGTTACGAACTGAGGGTTCTCATACCCCTTCCCCTTCTAATAATAGTGCCCTTGTGAGTCGACATTAGGTATCCAGGCAGCCAGGAAATAGAGGAAGAGGAGGAAATAACCATAGTAATGGACCAATTACTAGGGAGGCAACTATTCTTATCTGCCATTATTGCCATGAACCTGGTCACACTAAACGGTATTGCAAGAAACTGATCAATAAGCCACCAAGGGTAAATATGGCCACTCAAGATTCTGCAGTTACTTCTTCTGATAACACTGTAACAATTTCTGCTACGGAATATGCTGAGCTCTCTAGATACCATTCTTCTAAGTCTACTGATTCCTCAATTGCTGCTGCTGCCAATTCAGGTACTCTTTCATGTCTTATGTCTACCTTATCAGAGTGGGTCATTGATTCTGGTTGCACAGATCACATAACAGGTAACCCTAGTCTCTTATCCTCATTAAAAAAACCTAAACTATTTAATCGTCATGTTACTCTAGCTGATGGGTCCACATCTTCTGTCAAGTGTATTGGCACTGTCAATCCCATTACATCTCTTCCATTGTCTTCTGTTTTTTGCTTGCCTCGTTTTTCATTTAATCTACTGTCGGTTAGCAAAATTACTCGTATACTAAATTGTTGTGTTAAATTTTATCCTACATATTGTGTGTTTCAGGATCTTTTGACGAAGCGGATTATTGGTAGAGGACGTGAGTCTAGTAGCCTTTATCTTCTGGATGAACAAGTTTCGTTATCTCTGGCTTCTGCTGGTGGTCTATCTCCTCTTGAGATTCATTGTCGTTTGGGTCATCCTTCATTGTCTACTTTAAAGAAGTTATGTCCGCATTTTCAATCTTTGTCAATTTGCCAAACATCATCATTTACCTTTAGTTCCTCGAATAAATAAACGGGTTTCATCCCCTTTTGAGTTAGTTCATTCTGATGTTTGGGGTCCACATCCTGTTATTTCTACAACTGGCTTTCGGTATTTTGTGACTTTTGTGGATGATTATTCTCGTGTTACTTGGTTATTTTTAATGAAAACTCGTTCTGAGATATTCTCTATTTTTTGTTCCTTTTGTGCTGAAATTAAAACTCAGTTTAATACATCTATTCGCATATTGCACAGTGATAATGCTAAAGAATATCTATCTAGTTCTTTCCAATCTTATATCTCACAGAATGATATTCTCCATCAAACATCTTGTGTTGATACTCCTTCTCAAAATGGGGTGGCAGAAAGAAAAAATAGACATCTTCTTGAGGTTGCTAGGGCACTTCTATTCCAAATGAAGGTCCCTAAACATTTTTGGGCTAATGCTGTCTCTACTGCATGTTTTTTGATTAATCGCATGCCTTCTTCTGTGCTTAATGGTGAAATTCCTTATAATGTCTTGTTTCCTTCTAAGCTTCTGTTTCCATTGAACCTCGTATTTTTGGTTGTACTTGTTTTGTTCGTGATGTTCGTCCACAGGTTTCCAAATTGGATCCAAAGTCCCTTCGTTGTGTTTTCCTTGGGTATTCTCGACCTCAAAAAGGTTATCGTTGTTTCTCTCCCGATCTTGACCGTTATATTATTTCTGTAGACGTCACATTTTTTGAGAATACTCCATTTTTCCCTTCTTCTATATATAAGAGTGAGGGGGAGGATGATGAGTTTTTAGTTTATGCTATCCAACAATTTCATAACTCTCCTGCTCCTATTCCTGAACTTGCACCTGCTCCTGCTACAGCATCCACTCCTATTCTCGCTCCTGTACCAACATCTGCTCGCCCTCGTTTTGAACAGGTTTATTCCAGGAGACCAAGAACTCTTGACTCAATTCCTCCACCTGCTGCCTCAACAGAAGATCTGGTTCACTCCACTCAACATGAGCCTGTGCCATCCACTCCCCAGTCAGACCTTGACCTTCCCATTGCTCTTCGAAAAGGTAAACGCAAGTGTACCTATCCTATTTCCTCTTTTGTCAGTTATGATTATCTTTCTTCTTCATCTCGTTGTTTTGTAAGTAACCTAGACTCTGTCTCTATACCTAACACTGTTGTCCAAGCTTTGTCCCATCCTGGTTGGTGTGCAGCAATGAAAGAGGAGATGGTTGCCTTAGATACGAATGGTACTTGGGATCTTGTGCCTCTCCCGGCAGGTAAGAAGGCTATTGGTTGTAAGTGGATTTTCACCGTTAAAGTGAATCCTGATGGGACTGTTGCTCGTCTCAAGGCTCGATTAGTTGCAAAGGGCTATTCTCAGATTTATGGCCTTAATTATTCTGATACTTTTTCTCCTGTCGCCAAATTGTCTTCTGTTCGTTTATTTATTTCTTTAGCAGCCACTTTTGACTGGCCTTTACATCAGCTAGACATTAAGAATGCCTTTCTTCATGGGGATCTTCAGGAGGAAGTTTACATAGAGCAACCACCAGGCTTTGTTGCTCATGGGGAGTCGGGTAAAGTGTGTAAACTTCGAAAATCTCTTTATGGCTTAAAACAGAGTCCTCGAGCTTGGTTTGGTAGATTTTGCAATGTGTTACATCAATTTGGCATGCAAAAGTGTACTTCTGATCATTCTGTATTTTTCAGAAGTACTAAGACTGGTTTGATTCTACTTGTGGTTTATGTTGATGACATTGTTATTACAGGGAGTGATTCAGCCGGCATTACATCACTCAAGTCATTTCTCCAGACCCAATTCCAAACAAAAGACTTAGGATTGTTGAAGTATTTTTTGGGTATTGAAGTGTCTAGGTGTAAGAGAGGCATCTTCTTATCTCAAAGGAAGTATGTCCTTGACTTACTGAAGGAAACTGGAAAGTTGGGTGCCAAGCCATGCAGTGCTCCAATGACTCCTAATTTGCAACTTTCAATTGATGGTGAGTTATTTGATGATCCTGAGATGTATAGAAGGTTAGTGGGCAAATTGAATT
The DNA here is from genome assembly GCF_041381405.1 of Jatropha curcas. Taxonomy (NCBI): domain Eukaryota; kingdom Viridiplantae; phylum Streptophyta; class Magnoliopsida; order Malpighiales; family Euphorbiaceae; genus Jatropha; species Jatropha curcas. The sequence goes on from NC_143151.1 coordinate 28,926,879, forward strand.
ATCTTACCGTAACACGTCCAGATATTGCTTACTCTGTGAGCATCTTAAGCCAGTTTATGTCTTCTCCTACTGTTATCCATTGGGAAGCTTTAGGACAGATTTTGTGCTACTTGAAAGGTAATCCAGGTCGTGGCCTGCTTTACAGTAATCATAGGCATTTGAACATTGAATGTTTTTCTGATGCGGATTGGGCAGGTTCGAAGGTTGATAGAAGATCAACTTCAGGATATTGTGTTTTTGTAGGTGGAAACCTAATATCGTGGAGGAGCAAGAAACAAAATGTAGTCTTACGATCAAGTGCTGAATCAGAATATCGAGCTATGGCATAATCTGCTTGTGAGTTAATTTGGATTCGTCAGTTGTTAGAGGAAATTGGCTTCAAGTCATCCTTGCCTGCAAAGTTATGGTGTGATAATCAAGCTGCTCTTCACATTGCATCAAATCCAGTATTCCATGAACGAACAAAACATATCGAGATTGATTGTCATTTCATTCGTGAAAAGATACAACAGGGTGTTATCTCTACAGGACACGTTAAAACAAGTGAACAGTTAGGAGATATCTTTACAAAAGCTCTAAATGGACCTCGGGTTAACTATCTTTGTAACAAGTTGGGCATGATTAATATCTATGCTCCAACTTCAGGGGGAGTGTTAAGAATTAGTTGTAAATAGAACTCTATTAGGAGTTGTAAATAGAACTCTATTAGGAGTTAGATTTCTAATAGGTTTATAGTATCTTGTATGTGTATATATATGTGTCCCTATTGATGAATCAAATAGAAGAAAATATTTTTCCATAATAAACTCACAGGAAACAAAGGGACTTGGGCAGCTTATGGGCACTTTTCACTTTTCAAAATGGTTTCTCTCCAAATTTTTCCACCAAATGTCAGGCAACAAAACAAAGTATTGTGGCTGCGATTGAATTATAACCAATTTATAAATAAAAAAATAAAAAACCTGGTTAGTGGTCAATATTGGCTGTCCTTCAAACCGTCTCAGTCGATACTTAAAGACAGTAAAACCAGATATTCCTTTCTCTGCCCAATATTGAACTACCTGAGAAATGTTGCTATTAGCATAATAATAGACTTCATAACTGCTCTCAGAGGAAAAGATATACATACAATGAAAAAGAGAAATGTTTGCCTAGAAAATAGCAGAATGAAGAAATATGTATTAAAAACTTTATTCATAACACCCTCTATCAAGCTTGAAAAAGTTTTAAAAAATATATATTTACAATAAACCCAAGCAAAAGGAATATAGAGAAAGCAACATATTCATTAACAGAGGTAATTTAGGTATTTTCAACTGCCCTTGCAGCCTATTTCATCCAGCAAAGCAGATATAAATGGGCCAAATTGCCAAGTTGAATAAGGTAGAGCAGAACCATCATAAGAAAAGTCTGGCTGTTAAGAATGTAGTCTAAGTTCAATTGTGGGAAAAGCCTTTCATCAGTCGTCTGATCATTAGACTTTGTTGGGCCTTTGAAAGCCAAATCCCAACAACCATTCTGCGTGCAGCATAAAACTGAAGGGGAAAAAAAAACAAAAAACTAACATTCTCACACAGCAAACTGAACCATCTAGTGTGAAAGCTTTTATACAATTAAGAACTTAATTAACAGCAAAACCACAGAAAACCAAAGCAGGTAATTGAGATTAAGAGAGGAAAAATCTCAGCAACTACATCCTGCTTTTTGAGCCAATTACATGACAAATTCATATTTCAAAGACCAGATGACTTCTAAAGTTCAACTTATCAGCACAAGCACACTTAGGAAAGGACAAAAAAAAAAAAAAATACAAATCTATGATTCATTTTCAGATATTATGAAACCTTGATTAGCAGCTATCAGATACTATCTCCATGTCCATGGAGGATGGCATATTCATACTGAAAAATTAAAGTTCGCAATAATCCAAACTACACAGAGTCACAAATCCTAACATTTGCTAGAGAATTTTACCTTGTACAAACCATCATATGTGTAAACCTTTCCACTGTAGCTGCTGGCGGATTCATGGCCTCGAATAACTCGCACAGGAACACCTTGCTCTACACAATTCTGCAATGACAAGCAGAAGTAAAATGTCAACTTAGCGGTTACAACTAAGCTGTAGTGAAGAATCCAAATTTTTTTGGTCTTGCAACAATTGTGGCATGTCTCCAGTAAAAGGCTGATTTCCTGACCTTTTCTTGTCGGTTGACTAAAGATGCCATTTTGAAATCTTTGTCTGCAATCACACAGAAGATGTGGCTTGGAAAATGTTTTATGCAGAATGCTTAAGATTGGGATTTAAAAGGCCATTTCCAAAGTTTTAGGTTTAGATTTTCCGGATAAGATGGCGTTGAAATGCGAAGACTACCAGCTAGGAGGAGAGAGTTGAGATGGATTACTTATCTGAAACCCCATTGCTATGTAATTCATAAAGTGAAAACCAATTTTCCATGTAAGCTCTTTGAAAAACTTGTGCCACAGCAAAGGGTCCATTTTTCGCTCATGAAGCTGCTATGAAAAGATTTTAACTAAAAGTTTATAATAATAAAACAACGGTAGAAAGGGGTGTACGTGCGTGTGCGTGTGTATACATATGTATCTTATTCAATAGTTAGAGCAAGATAATTCAGGATGAGATGTTGGACAGGACAAATGGAAATCCTTTAGTGTAGTTCTCCTCAAAATTATTTACTTAGTTAAAAGTTGACGGAAACAGAAACAGGTTCGCAAGAAAAATGAAAAAGAAAAGAAAGAAAGAAATTTCCCTTGTCCCTCAAAATAACTCACAGTACTCAGAAGTCACTACAATGGGCAAGACTGTTTTGGTGTTTATATTGATACTATTTTGAACATCTACTTTGTTGCAAGGACTCTTTGTTTTGGAACAGCAACCAAGTCTCTGGTGCCCTGGACTGAAGATTCTTGATTGCATTGGCAAAAAAATTGCATTGCACTTAAATTCATACAAAACCACATAAATGCACAACCACTACATAAATGCACCCATGTATAAAAAGAGAACAAAACCTAATTGTTTGATAACCATATAATGCTTGATGTTTTTAGCATCCAGAATTTGTTTAGCCATCTAGACTTATACACAAGTTGATTAACAAATGCATGTAAAAGTTAATATATAATAGATTTAGAAAAGGCCTTGAGGACTAATCTAAAATTGAGTATATGAATGTCATGCGACTAGTGTTCAAAAAATTCTAGCCTAGGCCGGGCCTATATGGACCACCCTCCAATGAAATGAAATCCCACACCATTCATGAGATTCTATAACAAATACACATAAAATAAGGATTCTTTTGGACTTAATTACATACCTTGAGTGCTAAATTACCACGCTCCATAACTTGGTCACGTATTTGGCGTTTATTTCCTGTTAAATCATGCCCACCTTGACCGGTATAAATAACATCCTCTGCATTATCCAAATCATCCTCATACATTCCTGACAAGACAATGGCTATGGCGAGAGGAAATGTATAATCAGCATACTCCTGCAACTCCAAATGGAAATGATTTTAACAAATATGCCAATATGCAAGCAGATCTCTGAAGAATAAGCTCATCAGTTGCCTCAAGAGTAAACTCGACCAAATGAGATCCTCCACATTAAAGATCAATTATTGAATTACAAGAATAACAAAACTATAATGGATAATAAACACCATATGAAAAAAAAAAAAAAAAGAAAAAGAAATTATGCCCCCCTCCTGCACAGCTCTTTTTTCATAAATGGGGCGTCTCCACGTGCACACGTGTGCGTGCGCGAGGAGAGGGGATGGGGGAGCAAGTCAAGCAATCCAATTTGAAAAAATTCCGAAACTAGGCGCACGATGGGGATCAAAAACTCAATAAAAGGAAGCAAAAGATATTAAAAAGAATATCAAGTGTTGATAGAATCATCTTGCCATCTCAATAATGGGAAATTGAGAGAGAGAGAGAGAGAAAGAGAGAGAGAGAGAAAACTAAAATAAAATCCCCAAAGCCCATGTAAGTGACAATGGTCCCGACCATAGCATTTTACCAATTTTAACCAAAGGCAGTACCAAGACCAAGGCAAAAGCACCCTCCATCTCACTGTAAGCCATTTGAAGGGAATGCATAATCTATGCCATAATGGCATGCACATCTAACTAGAGCATTTCCTTCAGATTTTTAACTTCAATTTCAAGCCTTTTTACTTGCTCAAGTCTACTAATGCATTGGCATGCATTGTACATCCTCCAAACTGGGATGTGATTTAGATTGTGAGTTCATGTTGTCATTCATAGGAATTTAGAGAACTTTTTCTGTTTACTTCCTGTTCAAACATGTATTAAATACGTATAAACATTATACTACGTCCAGAGTTGCTAAATTTGGACACTTTCACTTTCAAGAGAATCACCAAGCTAGTGTAAACTGTACGGACACAAGTGATTAGCTTCTCTTGGCAAGAAAGCACTATTGATAATAGGTAAACGTCCAGTGAGGCAATCCAAAAGGCTTGCATCTTAAAAGTGACCCTTTCACAGAGACGGCTACATCAAACAAGAACCTAACCTCAAACCATTGATAAACCCCAAAAAAGCAATATGTTACGGACGCATTTGTAGGCAAGAGTTAACAGCGTCGTGGACCACATGTTGCTGATTCTGCAACTAGCAATTTCTTCCTTATTTTAGCTTGAGTTGATTTTTGCTGCAGTTAGTAATTTGTTCCTGTTTTAGTTTAAGTAAAATTCCTTTTCCAAGTCCTATTTAGTTGGAACTCCTAATTGTATTAGGAATCTTTAATAAGTGTAAGTCTCCCATATAAAAGGGGTCGCAATTAATCAATAAAGGGAGAAGCAGATTATTATTATTTCTAATGTTACGAGATCTAAGAAACTCTCCTCTAACGAGTATTCAGGTTTATAGAGCTCCCTCCAACGAGCTCTCATTTGCAGTCACCATATGGCGAGGCAAAAATCACGAGGGAAAGACTTCAGCCATTGAAGAAGATTTCCCTATTCATCCTTACACGAAATACAACACGATACATCATAATGAACAGGCATAACACATCCAAAGAATACATCATGCAAGTCCTTCTCAATCTAGCATATAACAATCTTCCAACATATAATATGAATCCAGATATACTACAAGTACAACAGGCAACGTGAATGAAAGCATTATGTATAGATGTAAGATCACCCCAATCCACAGACCCTAACAAAGTTAAACGCATCCATAGAATGATTTGCGAGATAGTGAAAAAAATCAATTCCAAAAGTCACTGTCATTATAACCATAAAAAAAACTACCAATCAATAAATGCATCAACTGCGAATATCTTCCAGCTTAAGGTTTTCTAATAGAAAAGATGATAATGATTAAATGATGATTAGCAGTATAAAGATAACCACCTTGCTGTATGACATGCCCATATAATCAATTCCATTCAGCCAATGGCTATGGAAACCAACAGCAACCATTTCAGCCCTTGAATAGAACTGATGTCCAACATTGATACCTGTCATTGAAACCCACAAATCACAATTTACAAACATGAAAGTTAGATACTGAGAATCAACATTTGTCAAACTTTAAAATACACGCCAGAACCTAACAAGTTCAGGCCAAACAGAAGTATAAAATAGCAAACAACCAAAAGAAGAATAAGACTAAAAGCATCAAACCTGCAAGATCACCAATTTTTTTCTCAGGGTACATTATAGCATTAGTCTCGAGCATCTGCAAAAATTTTCATTTGAGGTGGGACAAAGATATTATTGCATAATTGAAAGTTCCAAAAAACTAATATAAACAACCTTCTTTCCTTAAAGATGGTAAACTAATTTGTGATTGAACCAAGAAAAAAAAATTGACACCATTACTATATAATAACATTAAACTGAAAAGTTCAAGCTTAAAGCTGAGCCAAGTATTAAGTTTTTATATCTTTAGCACACAGCCCAAGAAAGAAACAACTGAACTTGAATGTCTGGAGAAATACAATCCCACCTCTACCTCACGAAAATTTAGATCATGCAGATGAGGCTGACCCAGATTTTGAACTCTAGATTTTCAAATCAAGGAGACTCTAATATCATATTAGAATAACACTCAACCTAAAAGCTCCATCTAATTATAATCATTGCATCTTCAACTGACATCCAAACTCCAAATACAATTGCCAACGAAAATTGATAGTCTGATGATAAGTAGCTCATAATGAACTCCATCCAAGTGTGATGGGTAATAGAAGCCAATATCAAGAATAATCAGTAGAATTAGAAACTTTAAAAAGAGAAACACTGTCAGTAGCAACATATGATGTTACATGTAAACACAAGAGGGAGAAACTATCAAGATATTTCAATTCATGTCAAACTCAGACAAGTAGTCAGAACCAACAGAACCATATTGAATTATTGATAAAAATTCAACCTTCTAGAACATTATAGAAATGGCTAAGATTTAAAACAATGACTCTTCACTTGCCTTGGATATTGCCTTCAAATCAGGACGCTTGGCCTTTTTCTTAGCATCTACTTTAGTTGCATTTCCTTTCTACACAAGTTCATAAACCAGCTTAATACAAAAAGAAAAATGGCTCAAGAGGACATATCAACATTTAAGCTGCCATAATACTTGCAGTAGCACACCTACAGTAGATTAATATCACAAAATTACATAATTGAATCCAAAATTTGAAATTGGACAAAAAAAACCGGTATACCAACACAAAAATCCATTTCAAACTTCATTAGGTATCCCAGTCAAATAAGCAGATCTCAAGGGCTGTAATATGCACCTCAACAACAGAAAATCCAAAACCCAAAGCAAATTGCAATACCTCATCCGCAACACCATACACATCACACTTGAGCAACTATGGCTCCAGCAAATATGGATGGAGTAGGACCGACAACATGGTGCAAAATTTTTCAGCTTTGTTTAGCTAGCAGTAGCCAAATCAAAATGCTTATACATATGGCTACAACTTGGTTTTCCTTTCCATTCTAGGATTGGATATATCAAAACAATAAAATCAACATATGGATACAACTAGAACATCTTTTTCTCATTAGAATTCTTCAGCCAATAGGAAAATTTTCATCCAGAAACAAAAGGAACAACAACTAAGCCTTAATCCCAAGGTAGTCGGGGTTGGTCAAATGAATCCATGATTTCCACTCAACTCTGTTCATAGCTAAGTTCATACTAATATCAAGAAATAGTAGGTCTTTTGAGACAACTTCCCCCTATGTGATTTTAGGTCTACTCTTCCCTTTTAACGTCTTCCATTGTCAAAGTAGGGCACTTATGAGCTGGCACACTTGGAGGTCTATGTAGAACGTGATAAAATCACCTCAGATGCTCTCATCTTTTTTTTTATCCCAATGTGTATTAGTTGTGGCTTTTGTAGAATGTGATCATTTCTAATCTTATCCAACCTTGTATAATCATATCCATCTTAACATCTACATTTTTCCAACATTCATCTTGTGAATATGTTAGATTTTAGTAGCCTAAAATTTACTCCCATATAACATCAGTGGTCTCACCATTGTTCTACACTTTGTTAGAACAAAAAAAAATTAAAAAATCATTTTGCGTCACACTAATCAGATCATAATGCGGCGCTTCATATTATCACTTGATAGATTGCAGATTAACCAATACTAATTTGTACCACTTCAATAACAAAAAGAGAAGGCATAAATGGCGATCAAAGATTTGAAAAATAAAACAAAAGTAACGCTAACGAATAAGAAAACAAATTAAACCCAACGGCAAACCAAATTCTAACCTTTGATTTTTTACTTTTGGAAGCCTTTTTTTTATCAACCTCTTCTTTTTGGCACCTCGTCTCCTCTTCCTATTCAACAAAAAGAAAGTCAAAAAATAAAAAAGAAAATGAAAATAAAAACAAAATCTTGCATAAGGATGGGATTCTACCAAGCATACAGGTCAGAAAATAGAACAAGAAGAAAATATTGTTAAACCCGCAAGCGTCAAACTCGTCAGGCTCTACGGAGAGACGATCAAAATTATATTCAAAAAAAAAAAAAAATTCAATTGCAACAGATTAGTTCAGCACATAAGAAACAAACCTGAACAAAATGGAGATAATGCTTGTTAAACAACCTCAAAGTCTCCTTAACCCTAGCATGTGCACTTTTCTCTGTAACACAACTGACACCACCAGTAACACCCTCACTACCACCAACAGCCCCATTTTGCCCTCCATTATTCAAATTCACAGCTTCACCAGCAGGCTTTACCACTTCACTGACTGTCTTCTCAAGCACAACCTCCTCAGTCAGATTCTCAACATTTACTCTTCTTCTAGTATACACATTAGTCCTCTTCTTACCATCACCACCACCCTCATTCTCATCCAGCAACTCCACTCTTTTCCTCACCAGTTTCTCCTTCTCAGCTCTCAGTTTTGTTGACTGTATTCTCGCACTCACTCTTCTTCGTGTAGACACTACTGCAGCCTCTACTTTCCCTTTTGGACTACTATTTTCACTATTATCTACACAATGTAAAGACTGAACCACCATTTTTGCTCAAATCTAACGAAGAAGAGAAGCAATGAAACGACTACAGAGAGAAGATCTGTAATCCGAAGAGGATTTAGGGTTTCATTAGGAGGAAATGAAGAGCTAGGGACGAAGAAGGCAGCGGACAGAGAGCTTTTGTTGTGTGTGTGTTTTTTTCTTTTTTTTTTTTTTTTTTTTTTTAATTTCAGAGCTCTGACATCGAGACAAGCAGGATGGATTGATTTTGATTTGATAAAAATTTATTTTTGTAGGCCTTAACATTTGACATTTGCGCTTTTGCCCGGTTTTTGTGGATTTTTTTATCTCCCTCGCAATTTATTCGCTCTGCTCTTTTATTGTCTTGGTGTGGTGTGGTGTGATGTGGCGAGATTCGTGTCATGGTGCAAGTATTCTTTGGAAGGACAAGGGAGTACAATTTGGTACATTTGGTATTAGGTAAGCTTGGTGATATAGTTGGTGATTGCCCGTGATAATTTAAGGAATCTGGTTATATGATTCATAACCTAACCTAAGGTGAATAAATTGGTTTTTTAATTGAAAATCAAATCAAAATCAATTAATTTTGGTCGAATTTGAACAGTTATTTAGCAATTCCTTACTGATTAGTTTAGAGGTAGAAAATCCAATTAGCAAATTTATTTTAAATCCAAGTCAATCCAATTAAATGGGCTCAAAATCAATTTAGACCTAATCAAACCGGCTCGAAATCAACTTAAATTAATTAAAAATGGAGTTTTTAAAAATTAATAATTTTTTAAACACATGTGACAGCTGTTAGATTTGAACCCACACCCTTTCGGACCAGAGCCTAAATCTGGCGCCTTAGACCACTTGGCCAAACTGTCAATTAATTGAAAAAGTTGGTTTCAAAAGGTTTGTCGGGCAACATTAATTATCATCTGTTTCCGCAGCGTTTAGTTGTTAACCGTTTATCTAAGAGTTAGTCAAAATATTATATTACCAAATAATTTTTTAAGTTGCATTTAACATTTTAACTGAACGCTACTTAAAAAGCTGTTATCGAATATTGTATTTATCTAATCAAAATGTAACGCTACTTAAAAAACTATTGTCAAACACTGCCTTTGTTGGTTTTTAATCTCCTATGCAATTTCTTCTCTTTGCCCGTCTACTTCTTAATATGATGCGGCGAGATTCGTGATTTGAGTGAGTAAATTCTAGAAGGACAAAGGATTGTGGACATGGTAATTTTGATATTAGGTAAGTTTGATGATAAGGTTGGTGATTAACCATAATGTTTTAATATATAGTTTCTAATTGAATACAAAATCAAATTGATTCATTCTAGTTGGACTTAGATAGTTATTTTATAAATTAGATTATCGATTGATTTTGATATAGAAAATTATTTTATTTTCGATTTTAGTTCGATTACCATATGTAGATAACCTAATTTACCTTTAAGCACAAATTAGTTGATTTAATTTGAATTAACCGAATTCCAAAGAATCAATTCGATTAATTTGAATTGATTCTATATCATTCAATTATGGATCTAGTTACCATAAAAATGTATTCAATTAGAACGAAATTAATATAATGTAATTGAGCTGAATATCTATCATGATTCGATTCAAAATTATTCTTTATAAAATTAGTATTCTGAATTTGGTTTATATAAATTTTAAACCGAATAATAAACACTCCAGTAAAACATTTTATGTTTGCATAAATTTTACACAAAGTTGATAAATTATTATTTAGTCCTTGAAATTTGAGATAATTAATTAATTAATTTTTTTATTTTATAAATGCATTAAAATATTTTTAAAATGTGCTTCTATAAAAATATTATTTTAATCATTAAATATTAATAAAAAAGCTAAAGTACTCTCTCAGTTTTCTCTGGTCCTAACTTTGTGAAGTCAGCTCCAGTAATAATCATGTCAAAATCCGTTGCTTGAAAATCTACAAGTAGCGAGCAATATCTAGAAGAGCACGAAAAGAACGTCTTCAGTCACTTTTGACTTTGTTCGGAAATTGAAATTTTCTTTTTTGAAAATAGAATATATATGAGAAAAATACTGAGGGTAAGGATTTTCCCTTATTTAGAAATGATAAGAAAAATTATTAAAAAATGAAACATAATTTTCTCCTGGGCTGCATAATTAGAATATTTTTAAAATTAGAGAGAAAGCAATAAATAAATTGCAAAAATTGCATTATTTAATATACAATATAATTTATTTTTACTCTTTTCTATTCTTTCTCCGTCCAAATATAAAAAGGATAAAATAACTTATAAAAGAAATAATTTAGTAATACTTCATTATTTTCTTTTATTATTTTCCTTCATCGCCTTCCTTCCATATAATATAATAATGTATTAGATCCTTCTTTGATATTATTCATGGCTCTTATTATTTGAAAGGAATAAAAAAGGATAATCAATATGACAATCTTGACTAATAATTGATTTTTTTAAGGTAATTATATAACGGTGTCTGAATTTTTTAGTTTTTACTATTTTTATATCTAAATGAAAAAATATTTTCAATCCGAAGTATAAAAAAATTTGCAATAAATTATAGCATGTTAATTTTACTCTCCATAATTAACACTCTGTTTAGTATAAAATAATTCAAAATATGAAATACATTCATACATTGAAAATTCATTTATTTTTATTTTCTAAAAAACATTTGAGGTAATAAGTTTAAAAGGCGAGGAAGATAATACTTTTTTAGTAAAACTTTGTTGTTTTAGTTTGTAAAATTCATTTATAAAAAATGGATAAATTTGTTTTATTTTTTTCATATCAAATATAAATATTTAAATTTATAAATGAATTCCACCAAATTTTATAGAATTAATTTATTCCAAAAAAGAGGTTATTGATTTTTGAAATAGAATCAATTTGCAGACAAGTTTAGCAAAGGAGATAGAGATTCGTGTTTTGAGGATTTTGCTACTATTTGATAAAATCACTGCATTTCCTAGATAAATGAACTATTCATTGGCCTTATGATGTTGCTACTATTTGATAAAGTCAATTATCCTTATTTTATTTTTTGTTTTTTTAAATTGAGATAATTCGATATTTTATAATTTTTATAAAAGGTTAAAAACTGTATAGGAACATTTTTAGGTTTGATGTATTCAGAAATATGATATACAATACATTTTTAGAATATTCTTCCACGAAGTAAAACAAAAAAGCTTTTATTGTAATTAATTGGACTCATTTATTGGGTATAGACGTATGACTGTCATTCAACATAAGAAAGAAGTAACGTGGTTGGGCAATATTAATTATTTTAGTAACTGATATTTATTTATGTAGCATTTAAATTAGATATATTCGGTAAAAATAGTTGTATAATGAACTGTTTAATTAGTTGAAATAGAAAAAAAAATAATGAGTATAATTGTCAAAAAAAATTTAATTAATTTTTATAAAAAGCTAAACATTAAGCTCACTCAACCTCTCTGATACAAAGTGCTCTCATTTTTTCTCTTTTTGCTCTAGTCTTCTAACATTAGTTTTAATTTATGGTCGCCGTTGTTTATCAGCGGTAGTCTTTGTCTCCTGCTTTTTACTTTCTATTTCGATTTCTTTTGCTTTAATAAACTCAAATCTGTTTTTTTTTATAATAGATCTGTCTTTTTTGTTTATTTTTATTGTTGTTGGTTTGTCTCCGTTTTGGATTTTTTTTTTTTTTTTTGTTCCTTCTTTATGAGGGTACTCCATTATTTATGGGGGTTTATTACTAAATAAAATTATGATATTTGATTTTATTTTGTTGGAGATTTTATATCTTGATTTGCAGGTGTAAATCTTCAATCAACAAAGTCTGATAGTGCAGCCTGTGCCTCAATTTATGCTATTGATGCATAGTGGCGGGAACTCATTTATGTTCATCATATTTTACAAATTATTGGGAAAATAATACAGTTATAGAATATACAAATGAGTTATTATTTTGATGTCCAAATCAATTAACGGATTAGGTGCTACTATGAAAATTTATATCTTTTGTCAATATCAACTCCAATCGGAGAGATTTAATATTATATTTTTTTTATTTTAGTTTTATTGTTTAAAGGAATATGAATTATTTTGGTTTGTTAAAAGATCACCGAACTCTGTTAGTTATTAATAGTAAAATTCTATGTCTACTCTATATGAGTATTTGTAATTCTTAATATTATTATTAATGATTATATTAAAAAAAAAAAAAAAAGGCTCACTCTACCTCTAGAAGTTATTAAAAGGAAAAAAAGAAGATAACGGTATGTGTTTTACAAAAAAGAAAAAAAAAAGGCAACAAATTTCCCTTTTTAAATATGCTTTCTCATTTTATAAAAATAGACGTGCTTCTTCTTTCACACAAATTAATAAAAAATAATTAATTTTTTTACCAATACTTTTGCTAATATACTCTATTCCCTTTCAAAAATATACTCCTTTACTGTTGTTGTGTCATGTCACTTTCAATGAACAATTGAATGGAAAGTTATTGATAACAAGCTATAGACATATTAAATGTAGTATTTTAGAGAATTCTGAAATTAATTGTATATTTAAAAAGAAAAATGACCTAAACTCTAAAAAATAAATTAAATTTATTTTTATAAAACCGAAATATTTTAATTTTTCTTTAATTTATGATTTTGGGGTTTATTCAGTAATAAGATTTAAATAAGATTTTAACATTTTTCTTAATGGCCTAATAGGTCCTTGATAACTTAAGTTACCGTTGTTTTCAAAAATATAAATACTTTATAAAAAAAAAGATAGTAATGCTGTAACGATTGATTTTGGATTTCTATTAATTCATTTATGTGAAAGTGAAGACTACGATGAGAGAGAAGAAGAAAAGGATAAGAGATAGACATTAAAAGAATAATTTTTTATATTAAAGATGTAATATAATTGTTTTTATATTAATTTAGCTTGAAAAAAAAATGAGATTATATATAGTGTTAAAGCCATTGTCTTTACTACAGGTTAAGATAGAAAGTAAGAATCCCTTATCTCTTAACCAGAGGTCTCGAGATCGAATTCTGTGTATAAATTTTCTTTAAATACTTGAGAGGAAGCATTTTATCCGACACCAATCTCTTTTTTTAACGTAAGAAGGCATCAAAATTGAGTAAAGCAGACGACGAAGTTTCATCCTTTGGCTATAATATCACGCTTGCATATGACTTCACAACTTGTTTTTTATCCTTATAAAGATAAATTATCAAATATATATAAATTCACATTTGAATTTTATAAAAGAATTTTAGTGATACCTTTAATTTTTATACCGATGCATAAGTATTTTATTTTATAAAATTTTATTTATTAATTTAATTTATAAATTATATTTATCGAACACTTTAATTTATAAAATTATATCTATTAAATACTCACGAGATAATTAAAAAATATAAAAAATAATTATTTAATAACTTATGTTATATGATACTATTGTTTTTGAATTAAAATTTGGATTTGAACGTTTGATGCATTAATGTTCATTGGAAATCTTACAACTTTAATAATATGCATTGGAAATCATTCATTCATTAGAAATTCTGTAAGTGTATGCTACATTAATGTTCATTGGAAATCGTATGAATTCATTTATGCTCGTCAGAAATCTACTAAATCTGAGGCAAATAAATACAATATAAAAATTTCTGCTGCATATTTACTCTATTGCTTCATTTTTTATCTATTGAATTTTAGATGTCATCTTGTTCAAAATTATCTATCGAGGGATTGTTAAAATTCCAAAAAAAAAAAAAAAAAAAAATTCTATCATTTTTTTCAAATTAAATAGTAATTTTTTTTTTTTCACTCCTCCCCTTATCTCTAATAAACACTAACTATTTTTGTCACGACCCATTTCCGTGGGCCGGACCGGCACTAGGGCCCAGGTAAGCTTAAGGCCCCCGAGGCCCGTAGTAAGCCTGAACTACGCTACTTAAACATGCCACACCATTTAACAGGAACAGTAAGCCCATACAGCTAGGATATAAATATAACTATTTACAATCCGGCCCAATTTTAGATATCTTAATTAACGGTTAGTTTGGGCCTAATCATGATGAGTCATATTCGTAATATGGTTGTATTAATTCACCTGCATCTAATACATAACAAGTCGTTTACAAAATAACGCATACGACCCTATAACTGCGGAGTTCAATAATATTCTGATAATAGGGTAATTAGCACATCCAAATTTAAATAACAAAAATATAAAGTTTACATTTATAACTCTGCGGAGAAGATTGCAGAGCTTCCGTTGGGGCAGAAACTTCCTACTACCTGAGAAGTTTGGGAGAAAGGAGTGAGTTTTGCAACTCAGTGAATAATAATAAATAATACACGTCGCATACAGTCACACAAAATGCGCCCTATTAAACTGAATGATCACACACAATCAATCATATGGCATAACATCAGCACCCACAAACAATATCACCTTCAAATAATCACCTCACGTGGAAATTGGTCAGTGGCGTCACCTAAACCCCCGACGAGCCGTCCTCTCAAACAGCCCATCCTCTCAAACATGTGCACCCCGGGGAGCCAATCCCCCATATCTGGCCGACCGGTCTAATCCTCACTTGACCAGCCCTCTCAATATCTTATTTTGCATTCTCTCTTTTCTTTCCAATATTATCAACAACATTTCAGCAGTTCATCAGGTGCACACGGGGGCGCCGATCTCCCATTTACCCGGCCGACGGTCCAATTTTATAATTTCATCAAGATCCATATTTATCGACCGTCCTCACAAACCCACGGTGACCCACTTCATCCCAATTCCACACAAACAAGGCACAGTATATGCACAGCACAAGTAATCAAACAATTCTTTCAACGTATTACACCAAATCCATCCAAATATACAATTATGCAACATAAAATAAATATGAGCTTTAATATAAAATATATATATATATATATATATATATATAAGGTTTGTAAACAAAATGCTATGCAAATGCATGTTGATATGCATTATTTATTATTACTCACAGTGATGGAGAGCGAAATTCTAGCTTTGATGTTGTCCTGGAGGAGCACTAGATGGACCCGGGCGATCTAAGCAAAGTAAGAATGACACAAAAAGAAATAACTCTATCAGACAAAATATTTCTTTACCCTTCTAATAATTTTATTTTATATTCTAAATTTTTCTACGTAATTAAATCTCGATATTTAATTTCTTTTCTGTAATAAATTTTTATTTCTCTATCTAACTCTATTTCATTTATTTTCTTCTAAAATCTATTTTATTTCCTACTGAAATCTATTTTATTTTCTACTGATATTTATTTTATTTTCTACCGAAATTTCGACAGCATCTCCCCTAAAAATTGGACTATCTACATGTTAAAATATCAACAATATACCAATAATTCCAAACCACACAGCCCATCCATCGGGCAATCAATCAATTCAATTGTTTCCCATCCTCCATCCGAATAACAATATCAACATTACTTTCAACTCTTAATTTCTCATTTCATTCCACTCATAATATTATTATCAAAATTCCTCAATAAATTATTTAATACTGAATTTGAGTTTAACTAAATATTGTTTTTATTAATCAATAGTTACTTCACATTAATTAATCAATAACTATTTTGAATTCATTTTCACTAACTAAATAACTAAAATTACTAACTAAATATTTTATTAATCAATAAATTAATACTCTTTAAATAAATTTCACCACATAATATTAATTAACTACGCAAAATAACTAAATTTAAATGAACTAAATTAATTTTTACCCCAAATTTATTAATTTCTGTCGCAAATTATAGATCGGACTTGCACGTGTGCTGGATCTAAACTGCGCGCACTGGGACTGCAAGCAGGTGGCTGGAGTCGTGCTGGAGTAGCTAGACCACCTGAGACCGCTCGATCTGGCCGAGGATGAAGCGCTGCTGCAGGCGGAGCTGCTGGCTGTGGCGCGCGGAGGAGCGGTGAGGCGGTGCTGCGCGCGATGGAGACCGTGCGACTGGCTGTGGATCGCGCCTCTGCTGTTGCTGGCTAAGGTCGACGCAGGCGCAGTCACAGCAAGAAAGAAGAAGAGAGGAAGAACGAAAGGGAAAGAAAGAAAGAAAGAAAGAAAGAAAGAAAGAAGAAAAAAATCTTTGAAAATAAAGGAAGAAGGAAAGGAGGAGGCGCTGCTGTGATGGTGAGGAGTAGAGAGATGCAGCGCTGGAAAAAAAAAAAAAGAAAGGGAATTTTCTAGATGGTTTGGGTCGAACCGGTTCGATTCGGTTCGATTCGACCCAAATCTTTGATTTTCGATTGGTTTTCGGCTTTTTCAATCTGTTTTCGGTTCGGTTTCTCACAGTGTTCGCATTAAAATATTGAAATAAATTTTCAGGCTGTCGGTTTATTAAATTTAATTAGAAAATCTTTGAAAATAAAAATTCGGGTTGTTTCAGTCTTCCCCCCTTAAAAAAAAATTCGTCCTCGAATTTTAAAATAGAATACATGTTCTTCTGAGCAGCTAGAAGGATGAATCAAGAAGATGAGATAAATATTTTTGAGTTCGTTAGTCAGACTAGTGGAACTAATTTTTATTAAATTTACGAAGACAAACCAATGGGAAGCGAATCTAATTTATAGGGAGGGTAGGATGATTATGAGATGAATCTAGCCCCAAAGTTACCTACTTTATTACCATAGTTAATTTAAACTTGAGTTGTATTATATCTACAAGTCGTCAAGTCAAGTCAAATATTCATAACCTTAAGCACAGATTCGACACTAATATTCACCTTTACACGTAAGAATTTTAATCACTTATAACCTCTGCTCAAGTAAGAGTTATTAATCTCATTAGCTCTATATCATGTGTCCTTACATTGATGTATCGTCATTTATTCTCTCACCAGCTATCACAGGCAAAGATCATCACTCCATAAGAAACTCATACACAAACCAAGTATTTAATCTTAATGATATAAGAATCCACATATGCAATCAAATTTACTACTATCCCAATTTGGACTCCTTATTTCAAAATTCAAAACCTACATGCTGACTCATCCATTTTCCATCAATTTCAAATATTAATATCATTGCTCCAATAATCTTGGAAGAAGTTTATAATTAGATAAGATGGTCGCTGCCAATTCAAGGAGATTTTCGATTATCATCAAGTTCTACCATTAAGTACCATTTGATCATTTCTAATTAAAGAGAACAAATTTATGGCACTACTACAAGCTTATTTTAAACAAAATCATGACATTTCTCTAGCTACTTGCTATCAACTGATAGGAGATCTTGGCTTCTATCCCAAGCACATCACCTATTTAACAACTTAACCATTTTCCAACCAAAGATAGATATACAGTCTCTTTTCAAATCCTACTAATGAGAATCTCGTAAAAACAAGTAGTACAATTATGTAGAGAAAATTCAAATTCATAACCAAGTCTCTATTTTAGTTATTAACTTCTCTATCCCTCTTCCCAAATTATCATATCATACCATATCTTAATTAATTATGACAACAACTTATGCAACTAGCCAAATTAGTTGTTGCCATGCCGGATAATTCTTAATTCATTTTCTAAAATTTGCTAGTACCATTCTATTATACTCAATTCCATAAAGAAGTCCAGCCTAGATATATATCTATACATTTTTTTTTTTTTTTTTTTTTTTACAAGCTTAATCAAAATGTAAAATTCTCCAAATTGTCGTTTATATCCAATTTACTTATTTCTTCTGTCTTTAATCAATCTTTTAAACCTAAGTTTACGTATTTAGAAATCACGAATCCTAAACAAGTAGTGCCTTTTGCTCTAGTTAAGTAAGAGATTAAAGATGTTAATCCTATAATCTAACTCTTGATTAAACTATGTCCTTTGTTTTATGTTTATTCTTAATCCCATGAATGTCTATGAATATTCAGATAACAATATCGTTGGGTTATTTCTTTTCTACAAGTCTATCACCTCCAAAATTTGTAAAATTTATACATAATACGATGTAGGAATATTTTCAACCTTAATTATGTTCTCTCTATGTTCTTTACTCCAAATAAGGTTAATACCTCATTGAATTCCTCAAAATGGACCTAACAAATTAAGTAGTCTCTTAAGCCACAAGATATGTCACATCAGCCATTTATAACACAATAATATTCATTCAATCATAATTGCCACCAATTACTAAGAACTTCAGAATAGCTTTACATTGACTCCAATCATATCTTAATGACTCTCATCCTAATTGATATCTCAATAATTCCATGAGCAATTTTCATTTATTAATGATCTGATCGACACCCATGAGTTAGCATTCCAATAATCTTAAACCATACCGTTATCACATCCAATAATCCTATAGTTTATATTTTCAGTTTTCAAATACTACCATGTATTCTCCTCGCTAAAATTGTTAAACTATCCCAAATTCACCTATTTATTCTTATACCAAGTTTCACTGTTCCAAACAAATAGTAAATTCAAACTTAGCTAGCTTACTAATGAAATAAAATACTTTAATTACATCCATGTTCTACTAAAGACATAAATATAACTAACCTTCTTTATCCAATAAAACAAGTATCTTGCACGAATTGCACTAATAAATAGAAAGTCCTTATGTTTATATGCTTTCCACAAACAAGTTACATGTATTCACATTCATTGTCATCTTAAGCTAAGTCCCATGATCTTTTATCAACTCTTATTCCAAGTTATTATTATTAATAACACTTATCACACTATATTTATAAGCTCAATGTGTGGATTCAATTAATATAACTCATAAAACTATTTTCTAAGCAGATGTTATCAAATTACATAAGTCAAAATTTTCTTATCTCTCTCTCCAGTAGAAAGTCTATCTTTCTTTCTGAATATAAGTACTAAGTTCTTTCATCATCGGGATTACAATCCTTAAATCATTTATCTATTTGTATATCACCAGACATTCAATAACTTCCTACCTTTGATCTCTTTTTAGAATATGAATTTACTATATATGAACCACAAAATTCTCGAAACTCACCTTGTAAGGACCCGATTGACTCACCTCATAAGGTTGGTTATAACATTATCAATTATTTGTTTAATATTTTATTAGAGTTAGCACCGATAGTGATAAATTATTTTAAACCTCAAAGCCATTTTCCTACCTTCAATAGTGTACATGTTCCATCATTTTACCTTTAATAGTATTTCACTTCTTTTTGTCTAACTACATATTCTTAATTACTTGTTCTAAGGCTTTTTTTTAACTTTCTAAATTTTCATAAATCTGAAATTTATTTACAGCATAAAATTACTATTCATGATCATTTAAATTCTTAATATCTACCTAGCTCTATTCTTCAAAAGATATAATAAGACACTGTTCAATTATACAAATATTATTCTCCTCTATTCTTTATATTCCAATTATGTTCAAGCTATAATTTTCCTAATATAATTATCACCTAATATAATAGCATTTCAATCCCAAAACCACTAATCTCCTTTGCTATCTTTTACTTTTATTTTATTATACTTGGTCCATAAACTTAGTCTGGCTTATTAAACATCCTACATATACTAGGGCCTTACTTATATCCCGTCTAATATACTCATGAATTCCCAAAGTATAGAAGTCTTTATCTTAAAGCTGCTGAGGTATCACTATTCCTATTTTTCTCAAATCTTGTTACCCATGATCCCTAATTTGTTAAAACTCTAAATACTGACTATCCTCATTTAAATCATACTAATTTATACTCTTCACGTTTCTGTAATTGATTCTTTTCTTAATATCCATACAATAACAGTACTAGATCCAACCTTACTTATCTAATTCATTAGTATAACATCAATTCAATAATTGGACAATTATCTCTCCATGTCCGATGTCATTCATCAATACACTTAATTATCATAGCCCACTATTTACATAACATAATTACCTTAATTCCCTTATGGAGTCATTAACTCCTTCTCAGATCATAGAATCTCCCATTAAACAAAAATCATTGTTTGTAATTCACATACCATCGAGTGTGCAACAATTATTTTAAATGTCAAAAGGCTAAATACCATTAGATTTAATTCTTACTTGTACCATATTAGACCATAAGATGCCACAATCCACACAATATCCATCACTAAATGCATACAGAGTAGAGTAATTTGTCTCTTACTACGGATCACAATTTACTTTTCTTATAACCACAATAATTTATATTATTCCCCATATTCATACCCTTGAAAAGAAATAGCTGATGGATGCTACAATACACTTTTCTCCACCAAGCAATAATTACTTCTCATAATTAAAAATCACTTGGTATAATAATTCCACCAATATTATTCTTTATGAAAAATACTCATCACCAATTATTATAGGCGAATCACACCAAATCCTTCGATATTTAAACCTTACAAAAATCAGTTATTTACTTATACTAATTAATGTAACTATTCCATCCAGAAAAATATTTACCCCAATAACTACAATAAATTTCACCAACCAACATCATGTAAATTTCACCAAATACATATATTAATTCAAGGCACCAATTAAATAGATTCTAATGTCCTCAAATCCGAATCATTTAGTTCTCTTATTAAATAAAACTAGCAACTAATTCTCAATTCTGCAGGCACACATATACACGCACTCATGCATTTTTATATATGTATTCTACATTCAACACATATTAAATAAAAATAGCACACTTTCATCATCTAACTTCAACTTATTAATCCTATATAACTTATCTTCTTACATACTTAAATTATATATGAATATTATTTATTCCATATAAGGATTTTTGTTTAAACCATCCCGTTAGCATCAGTAACTAAATCACATCTCTAAGAACAAGGATACAATTTTACTCCTTAAACAACTTGACTCTAACCTGATTGCGAACAACGCTGAAGAGGAAAGCAAGGAAGACTATGTCAAGACATGACAGGAATTACTCCGCAGTTACATCTAAACTTATAAACCTATGCTCTGATACCACCTTTGTCACGACCCATTTCCGTGGGCCGGACCGGCACTAGGGCCCAGGTAAGCTTAAGGCCCCCGAGGCCCGTAGTAAGCCTGAACTACGCTACTTAAACATGCCACACCATTTAACAGGAACAGTAAGCCCATACAGCTAGGATATAAATATAACTATTTACAATCCGGCCCAATTTTAGATATCTTAATTAACGGTTAGTTTGGGCCTAATCATGATGAGTCATATTCGTAATATGGTTGTATTAATTCACCTGCATCTAATACATAACAAGTCGTTTACAAAATAACGCATACGACCCTATAACTGCGGAGTTCAATAATATTCTGATAATAGGGTAATTAGCACATCCAAATTTAAATAACAAAAATATAAAGTTTACATTTATAACTCTGCGGAGAAGATTGCAGAGCTTCCGTTGGGGCAGAAACTTCCTACTACCTGAGAAGTTTGGGAGAAAGGAGTGAGTTTTGCAACTCAGTGAATAATAATAAATAATACACGTCGCATACAGTCACACAAAATGCGCCCTATTAAACTGAATGATCACACACAATCAATCATATGGCATAACATCAGCACCCACAAACAATATCACCTTCAAATAATCACCTCACGTGGAAATTGGTCAGTGGCGTCACCTAAACCCCCGACGAGCCGTCCTCTCAAACAGCCCATCCTCTCAAACATGTGCACCCCGGGGAGCCAATCCCCCATATCTGGCCGACCGGTCTAATCCTCACTTGACCAGCCCTCTCAATATCTTATTTTGCATTCTCTCTTTTCTTTCCAATATTATCAACAACATTTCAGCAGTTCATCAGGTGCACACGGGGGCGCCGATCTCCCATTTACCCGGCCGACGGTCCAATTTTATAATTTCATCAAGATCCATATTTATCGACCGTCCTCACAAACCCACGGTGACCCACTTCATCCCAATTCCACACAAACAAGGCACAGTATATGCACAGCACAAGTAATCAAACAATTCTTTCAACGTATTACACCAAATCCATCCAAATATACAATTATGCAACATAAAATAAATATGAGCTTTAATATAAAATATATATATATATATATATATATATAAGGTTTGTAAACAAAATGCTATGCAAATGCATGTTGATATGCATTATTTATTATTACTCACAGTGATGGAGAGCGAAATTCTAGCTTTGATGTTGTCCTGGAGGAGCACTAGATGGACCCGGGCGATCTAAGCAAAGTAAGAATGACACAAAAAGAAATAACTCTATCAGACAAAATATTTCTTTACCCTTCTAATAATTTTATTTTATATTCTAAATTTTTCTACGTAATTAAATCTCGATATTTAATTTCTTTTCTGTAATAAATTTTTATTTCTCTATCTAACTCTATTTCATTTATTTTCTTCTAAAATCTATTTTATTTCCTACTGAAATCTATTTTATTTTCTACTGATATTTATTTTATTTTCTACCGAAATTTCGACAGCATCTCCCCTAAAAATTGGACTATCTACATGTTAAAATATCAACAATATACCAATAATTCCAAACCACACAGCCCATCCATCGGGCAATCAATCAATTCAATTGTTTCCCATCCTCCATCCGAATAACAATATCAACATTACTTTCAACTCTTAATTTCTCATTTCATTCCACTCATAATATTATTATCAAAATTCCTCAATAAATTATTTAATACTGAATTTGAGTTTAACTAAATATTGTTTTTATTAATCAATAGTTACTTCACATTAATTAATCAATAACTATTTTGAATTCATTTTCACTAACTAAATAACTAAAATTACTAACTAAATATTTTATTAATCAATAAATTAATACTCTTTAAATAAATTTCACCACATAATATTAATTAACTACGCAAAATAACTAAATTTAAATGAACTAAATTAATTTTTACCCCAAATTTATTAATTTCTGTCGCAAATTATAGATCGGACTTGCACGTGTGCTGGATCTAAACTGCGCGCACTGGGACTGCAAGCAGGTGGCTGGAGTCGTGCTGGAGTAGCTAGACCACCTGAGACCGCTCGATCTGGCCGAGGATGAAGCGCTGCTGCAGGCGGAGCTGCTGGCTGTGGCGCGCGGAGGAGCGGTGAGGCGGTGCTGCGCGCGATGGAGACCGTGCGACTGGCTGTGGATCGCGCCTCTGCTGTTGCTGGCTAAGGTCGACGCAGGCGCAGTCACAGCAAGAAAGAAGAAGAGAGGAAGAACGAAAGGGAAAGAAAGAAAGAAAGAAAGAAAGAAGAAAAAAATCTTTGAAAATAAAGGAAGAAGGAAAGGAGGAGGCGCTGCTGTGATGGTGAGGAGTAGAGAGATGCAGCGCTGGAAAAAAAAAAAAAGAAAGGGAATTTTCTAGATGGTTTGGGTCGAACCGGTTCGATTCGGTTCGATTCGACCCAAATCTTTGATTTTCGATTGGTTTTCGGCTTTTTCAATCTGTTTTCGGTTCGGTTTCTCACAGTGTTCGCATTAAAATATTGAAATAAATTTTCAGGCTGTCGGTTTATTAAATTTAATTAGAAAATCTTTGAAAATAAAAATTCGGGTTGTTTCAATTTTCTACTGTAATTTTCTCAAACACATCTTGTCACTCCATCTTAGAAATAAATAAGATATTTAAAATTTATCACGGAGTATTTTATTATTGTTTAATATGTTTCTTTCTCGATAAATGTATTAGTCAAATTATTATATTATCATTAATCAGATCTTGGTATGAACAAAAATTAAAATTTTAACTTTCAATTTTCCACTTATATATGGCTAATTGCGTTGATTATTGGATAAATAATTATAGTTTGATTAATTTCAATAACACTTAATATGGAGCTTTAATTTAATACAAGTGTACATATATATAAAAACAAACAAAGCAGAAATTATAATTTCATAATATTAATCAAAATTTTATTAATCTGTGTGCAAGTCAGACAAAAAAAATTATATCATGGAGGAATATTAATCTTAATTTAATTACATGTTTTTGGGAATATCTAATTTGGAGTAGAAGTGTGTTAACCTCTTCCTCTCACAAGGATAAATTTTCTTTCCATTTTCATTTGTCTCATATTATAGGCTATTTTTCTTGTTATCAAATTTTTTTTTTAAATTGTTTATTGAAGTTGGCATTTAATATTAATATAGGGGGGTATAAAAGGAAAATATAGATGAAATTTTCTTTTCAAATTATATTAACTAATTTTCTTTATTTGTATAAAAATAGAATTAAAATAAGCTTATTTTGTTGGTATGGACTGGAGAGAGTAAAATAAAGAAAGGTGCATTAATCAAATTTGAGGAGAGAGGAAGAGTTAGACGCGTACAAGAACAAAAAAACGTTTTTTTCAGTTGAAAAACATTTGGAAAACATGGTTTTATTATAAAAGAAAACTATGTAAAACAACTTTAAACCCGTTAAAAATAAAATTGAACATAACATTCTATTTTTCAAATTTTTTTTTGGATAACTTTTATAGGAAACTACTTCAGTTATTTTTCAATGACTAAACGACACAGTATTGTATTCTCAGACTATTCGGTTTTTTAGACCTTTTTTACCAAACGCAAAATTAAGATCTGTCAATCCGAACTGAACCATTTTAACCAAATTTCCAAATCAATGCAGTTCAATTCAGTTTTCTGTTAAAATAAACAGTTCTCACCCTATGAAAAACTTCAAAATAATTACTATAGTTGATAAAAACTTCTGCCATTGCCATTCTTTAACTAGCCTTGTAATGTTGACATAATCTGCAAGTGGTATACATCTCAAATAACTAATAATACAATGAATAACTCCCTACCTCATGTATGGCAAAACTTTTGCCCAAGAAAAAGGGAGCGGGAGCGAAAACTTTCTCTCCCAAAATTGTAGATTACAAGCCAACATGCGGCTTAGAACACTCTTCTGGTGGTGGATGGTTGGTATGTCCATCGTGATCTTCTATG
Organism: Jatropha curcas; assembly: GCF_041381405.1. Lineage (NCBI taxonomy): Eukaryota > Viridiplantae > Streptophyta > Magnoliopsida > Malpighiales > Euphorbiaceae > Jatropha > Jatropha curcas. Next base: position 28,952,399 of record NC_143151.1, read on the forward strand.
CTAGCTGCCATAGGTAAAGATGGGTGTAACCCTGGTTGGGGGAATAGCAGCTTTAAGCGAAACGCGTCAACGCCATTCAGATAGTAACGGAATAGCCGTTTTGCTCTAATAAACCCAAGACGGCCGTATAGAGCAAGCGCTCCTTTGTTAGTGACTTCTGCTTCTAATGTCACCTTCAGAAAATAAGTAAGTATTTAACAGCAAGGAGAAGAAAATCAATATAGATTCTGCAACTAGTTTAAAAATGAAGTTTTGTTAAGCACCGTGAGCTAACTTTTCATCCTTTCTCTTGCAAAAGAAAATGACATGCAGGAGAATAAGACAACAAATTAAAGCATTAGATCAATCTCAAGGAAAATAAGAAAATCTCAGCCAAATTTAGCTGCAATGCCTCATGGAAGCATTAAATTATTGACTAAAGAACATTTATGATAAAACTTCATCATTACTGATGAAGCCAATCCTTTAGGTCCAAACAGGCAGCTTTACTCCTTTAATCACTAAAACTTGGGGAAAATAGGTTAAAAGCCAAACTTCTCACACTCGAGACATCCCATTTACTCTTTCTTGCAAGTATTTTCCTTCAGATCTGAGCTAAGAAGCAGTAGCAGAAAAGCTAATCTACTAGTAAATTTCATGCCTTATTGCTCATGGATGGCACCAGAAAAGGGGGAAAAAAGTGAATATCATTCCTGGGACAGTACTCAGTGTGCCATACTAATTTTTGTATTAACTTCCTTGAAATATGATGCTACCGATCCTTCAAAGACAAAATTTTATAATTTTCAGGTAACAATGATGAGAAAAAAAATTTTCCAGCAGATTTGCATTCAGCCTCATTTAGAGAACTAGCTCAAGTCCCTGATTAGGCAGCACGCATGTTGGCAAATTAAAAGAGTTAATTGATTGCATCGATTGTCAAGTAAGGATATATCTAGGTAACCAGATTAATACATCTAATGCAATCATAATCAATTTGAGAGATTAAGCAGATCCAATGTGCAAAAGTTATAACAGAGAAATAAATGATAAACATGAAGTCGATATCATCCCTATTAGAAGTTATTGGAACAAAAATAAAGAAGGGAAGGAACAACACAACAAGAAAACTGGGTCATGCTTGAAAAATAGAAAGAAAAGGATAGTCTCAGCCAAATAACACAAGCTTCCAGTAACATAGCATTTGTTGCACTTGTATCATATAGGGATGCAGGGTAATGATCAGCGAAAGGGAGGACTAATTTTAACAAAAAGGGAAAACCATAAAACCAAAAGTTTGACAGCATACCTCTTCACATCCTGATTCCATCATCACTTTAATAGATCTGGTAACAAGTTCAGAGGCTGCAATTTGAAGAATACATAAACAGAGTCAGAAAAACACAGTCTTCATGCCACCAGAAAGAATGCAAATGAAAGATGAGAATTTTGTGCTACAATGAAATCAAATAATGTATGCTAAAATCCACAATAAAGAATATCTATTTATAATCATCAATTAAGATAATGAAACGAGAGAGGAAGAGAGAGATACCAATGCCTCTTCCTCGATAAGGTTTAATGACAACTAACATAGCAATGTAGCCCCTAAACGTTGTATTCCTGTGCTCTCCCATTTTGCAAACCACAGTTCCAACGCATTTACCTTTATGAAATGCCTAAAGAACACATCAACAACCACAAAATTGCAATAACCATAGAAATCCAAAGCCTAATGGATACAAAGAAAGAAATAGAAATATACCAGAAAAGATAGTTGAGGCCATAGATAAACAAAGTAACGATAAGTGAAAATTGAATAAGGCTCACTGAGTTCTTGATCAACGAGGCTCATAATTAACGGTAAGTGGTGTTCGCCGCCGTAGCTTACGTATTCTATCTCCGATGCATCGAATTCCGCTTTTTTCTCTCTTTCTTCTCCCTCTAATTCATTGCTTTTTTCCATTGTTATCGTTGTTGTTTCTCCCTTCCGCTCGACGGTGTAGTGCGACGGCAGGGCGAAATTGGTAGAAATTAGGACATGCCACGGTGGCTGTCCAGCGTGTATGGTAACTCTTAAGGCGCTGTATCAGATCCATTCATTCGGATTCGGGTTAGGTCTGAAGGCCCATTATCAAGGTAAAGAAGGGGATCGAGTTGTAATTGATCACAGTCCCAGCCCAAATTAAACCAACCCTATTCTGAGTTTCTTCTCCTTCACTGACCCTCTCTCCGTCTTTCCACCTATAAAATCAACATATGCATCGTTGCAACTTTTTGTCTTCATCTAACACTCGATCTAGCCATAGAGATAATTAGCATATACAATGGCTTCCAGAGTGATAACACGCAGGCTTTCCTCCAAACTTTTAAACTCCTCTTATGCTTCCACCAGTTCCTCTCAATTTGTCCCCCAAAACACCAACTTTGAATCCCTTGCTCGTTCCTCCAATGCCATCTTCATTCGACAAACAGAATCTGTAAACCCCAATTTTTATTTCTCCAGTTTCACTTCAAACTGTCATAATCACGTCTCTATTTTTGAATCCCAAGCTCTAATACAGCGAAAGCCGGCAAATTTCAATCACAATTTCCTTCAATCGTATATAAATTTTGCTACAAAATCCAACAACCACGACTTTATTAGGTCAACTGTAGAGAAGCCCAGATTTTTTTCGTCATCAACATTTGATGGAGAGAAATCGCAAATCCCTGATTTGAAGCTAAAGGAGACAGCTTTAACAAGTGCTCTTTTAAAGAATCAAAAACCCAGAAAATTTTCAAGTTCGGAATCATCTTCTGATACTGGAAAACCCCAAAATCCAAGTGAGTATCCAAGCAAGATTCCGAATTTCAAGCACCAAGAGATAGAGGGACCAACTGTAGAGAGAGACCTATCTGCTTTGGCCAATGAGACTAGAGAGGTACTGGAAAAGATGATGAAGAACATATATGGTCTCAGCAAAGTTATAGCTCTAATGGCAATTATTCAACTTGGACTTGGAGCTTGGATTTCGCATATTACTAAAGCAAGTCCAATAACAGAGGTATCAATTCAAAATGTTTTGGCTTTTGGGTTTACTTTTACACTTGCTTTTTTGTTGAGGCAATGTCTGAAACCAATGTACTTCTTTAAGAAGATGGAGGAGCAAGGCAGGTTACAGATTCTCACTCTGACCCTACAAGTTGCTAAAAATTTGAATGTCTTCTTTGTGAGGGTTCGTAATGTCTCTGTCTTGTGTATTGTAGGTATGTCAGTAGGATTATTGTTCAATTTGCTATCAAGATGATAGTGTTAGCGTTAATACGATTACAATAACATGCCTATTTTTGTTGAAATTGAGAAATGTATGAGTCAGAATTGGGTCTGAGATCAGAATGAACAATGCCAATTCGAGGGACCAGAAATTAGTAATAATAATCCAATTGCTATTGAGCCCTGAAACATTTTAAGCGTCTGTATTGAAGTTTCAGAAGAATTGAACTTGCTAAACCGGGCACTTGGTAAGATACAATTCCCAATTCTAAATGCACAAACAAAAGCAAGTTACTCTTTAGATATCACATATCTAATACAGCTTAACTAGGCAGCTATAGTCCCTTGATCTTACAACCAGCCCCGAGAACCCCAAATATATTTGCTAAAAGAGGAATTCTCCTAAGGATATTAACCAATTCAAAGCGTCCTCTACCATATACGGGAGCGATTCTCTTAAGAGCAACAGAATCTAAAGGATTTATATCTGCCTCGTTATCAGAATATATGCTGCGAATCATGATTCGGGCATTTCAATGCAATCTGGTGCAGTTAATATTCCGAACAGCTCAGCCATGGAATATTTGAACTGTTTGATTAAGTGGCACCTGAATTCCCATCAGGCTTAGGCACAGTTCGGACATAGGTGAGAATTGTTTGATTAAGTGGTACCTCGATTCCCAAACTAACTTACCCACTCGGTAGCCAATGAACCTATGCAAATTACAATAAAATAAATAATACCATTAAGAAAGGAGAACAATGCCACTCCAGAAGTACAATTTAATGTCTACAAATAATTACATTGCTAACAAAAAATGGTTCGAGAATCAGCATCCTCTAATGGACAACCTGTAGTATAAGAACCCCGCATAATCCAAAAAAAGTCCATCAATACTGCAAGTGCAGAAAAAAGGGAAAAAAAAAAATCCAATAGACAAGGAATTTAAAATAAATCGTCGATCAGAAAATAACTACTGGATGGAAGTATGCAAGTGGCATTACTGTCTCTTATATGTATACACTTAAAAACTACCACCAAAAGCACGTCCAAGAGTTTTTGAATCCACAGGAAAAAAAGGTAGTGTCTTTCTGAGATTCTTTGTCTGTATCAGTTTCTGGTTTTGCGTTTTTAACATCATTCTCAAAGATGGCAATGAATATTCAGAATGAATAAAAATGGGTATTGACACCATACAAAATTGAAAGGAAGAATAAAGTGTACAGGCAAAAATAAGACTATCTTACATTTCCATGATCGACTATCAAAGGATTTCTATTCCCCTTCGCTCCTAGCCAGCATAATCATGTCTCTGAAGGGAAGGTTGATTGAGCGGGGCTGCTCTGAAATTTGGTTACTTCTTCCCGTTCTTCATCTTCAAGAGCTGCATCTCCAATGTCTCTAACTTGTTCAATGGAATCTGACACATCCATTTTCACTACCACGCCAGTCAAAAAAACTTATTGCAGATTTAACTGTTACATCGTTGGCTGCTTCTTAAACAGCTTTTGTTACAGTAGCCATGGGATTTGGAACTCTAGCAATCGATTGAATCCTCCAAGGGAGGGCGATCGACTATTGATTAATTCTCCAGCAGCTGTAGACACCACACGACAATTTTAGCTATAGCAATTCTTGAAAATGTATAATGAGTATGTGCTTGTTTGCATGGTCTGTAGGGACTAGGGGAGAGAAATTATGACAAACAAGAGGAAAACAAAGATGGATAATTAGTTGGATCTTGTTTCCATGTCAATAGAGTTCCATGCTATGCAATGGGCAAAAATGGGTCCAACTGAGCCTAAGAGTTAAAAGATAATTTTAACTCAAAAACTGATAATTCATGACACAATCTTATAATACCTGGAATTAGGATACACACAAATATAATTAATTTTTTTCATATCCATATACTTAATTAAAGTCGAAGCGGACACTTTAATTAAAGAGATAAAACTTTAATTAAAGAGATAAATCTTTAAGCAACAAAATTCTTGGTTCTCAATGGGTTTGCCACTAATCTTAAATCTCGTATATAAACCTTAATTCTACGATGATCTCGCACAGAATCTTTCCTCTAAACTCTTAGAAGTCAAAATTTTTAATTTTGAGGAGCATATAATATTTAAATTTCTAATATTTAAATTTCTAAGGGATGTTAATATCAGCAATCAAATGAATTCATAAAATGTTGTGTGCAGTACACCAAACAAGAGAAACTTCATTATTTAGGATCAACTAAACCAAGCTTATTTGGTTAAATTCTTCCTATTCTTCTTCAACAGTTGTATCTTACACATCCATTTCACGACCAAGTCCATCAAATACACTTCTTGCAGATTTAATTGCTACGTATTTGCTGCTTTTTGCACAGCTTTAACTGTATGGATCTTATTTCCATATCAATAGAGAGGCCATGCTATGCTATGGGTTAAAATGGGTTCAAGTGAGCCTAAGAGTTAAAAATGATCATTTTTCAACCCAATAATTTTAATTCATGACATGATGCTAAAGAGAAAGAAAAAGGTCAATTGATGATGCCATAAACTAAAATCGACCTAAATGCAATTAATTTAATCTATGTCTGGTCCTAAACTGTAACGAAGCCCGGTACGTTAAATTAAGGAGGTGATGCTTTAAATAATAAAAATCTTGATTTATAGTAATCCTTGTATATAAACTCTAATTTTGCTGGTCGAATCGAGGTTTTAATAAAATTGCTTAGGACATTCACCAATTCTGGTAGATGTCCTCCACCACATACAGAACAATGGTTCTCTTAAGACAAAACATTTGCTACAGTGAGGATTTGGACATTTCTATGCAATCTGATGCAGTTATAATCCCATCATTTCGACAGTTGGAAAATTTGAATTGTTTGATTAACTGTTACCTGAATTCCCATCATGCTTAGTCTCAGTTCGAACATATAGATGACAATGCAGAGCTCAATGGCATTAGACTAACTTTATTGATGGCAATCAACGGTCTAGAGGGACTGTGAGAGAGAAATTATAACAGACAAAAGGAAAACAAGGATGGATGATTGGTAGAAAATTGTTTTCATAACAATATAGGGGTCATGTTATGTATGAGTTAAAATCAATTCAAGTGAGTCCCAATACTTAAAGAAAAAGGATAATTTTTCAACTCAAAAATTAATAATTCATAACACAATGCTAAAGTCATAATAAACGGCCCATTTTCGTAACTCCAAGCCTATAAAACGATAAATTAAAATCGATCTAAATGCAATTAACATCACTCATAAGCTATAAATCTAATAAGAGCGAAGTCAGCGCTTTAAATTCGAAAAGACAAAATTTTAAATAATAAAATTAAGCACAGAACAAGTATTGAAAATTTGTGAAAAAGAAACAAATCTCTTTACGTTTTGTATATAAATTATAATTCTCTTGTCTAAGTTTCTATTCTTCGTTAGAATATGCCACAATGGCTTTTGTAGTAATCTCGAACTGTCTTTTGTTTAAATTCTTAAATTCAGAAATTTTTAAATATTAAGTTTATTGTAATATTTAAATTTCTAGGGGAGATTAATATCACTAATCAATGAATTGACAATTTGTTGTGTGCAAGACACAAAACGAGATAATCTTGACCACGTAACCATTGTGCAAGACACGAAACGAGATAATCTTGACTACGTAACCATGTGCAAGACACAAAACGAGATAATCTTGACTACGTAACCACCTAATAAACCAAGCTTGCAAGCCAAAAATTTCCTACACACAGTTGCTTTTGGAGGCTAAAGCAAAGCTTGCCAAACTCAATCCCTCTATATATTTATATATTTTGTTTATTATATATATAATTAAGCTTATCAAGTAATACATTTATCATGTTTAAGTCGAAGTGACAGCACAAAGGATACCCGACTTTAACGTGCAGCAATGAAAACCCTACAACTAACCCTACGCCCTGTCCTGTTCTTGTTCTCTTCTCGATCCTTCACTGCCTGCCTTTCTCTCTCTCTCTCTCTCTCTCTCTCTCTCTCTCTTTCTTTCTCTCTCTCTCCCTCTTTCTTACTTTTTATATCTCTTTATCTAACAGTTAATTACAGAGAGAGTGTTAATCATGAGTTATAAATATGGCTGCGGATCGCACTTCACAGATGCCTGAATCTCTTGTAATAGATCACCATGGACATGGACATGGAATCAACACCGCAGGATCAAGGTAAGTTAATTACTATAATTCATCTTCAACCATTATATCTTTAAAAGGAAAATCTTATTTCCATTTTTCTTGAATATATGCATGTCTTTTCAAAGCAATTAAACAACTGTTTTACAGTTTTGAAATCTTAGTTGCATCCCAATAAAGCAAGAAGGAACTTTTCAAAGTCGAAAATTACAATTGCCTAATCATTCAAATATTTACCAACTCTCAAATTAGATGTTTATGAGTGTAAATAAATCGAACCGAATTGAATTTTAAAAAGCTTGTACACAATTTAATTTGGTTAGTTTTAATTTCAAAAAATTTGAAATTTTATGCTTACTCCAAGCAGGAGATGATTATACAAAGCCCATGAATAAACAAGACTATGTTGTATATTTCACATTAATTGGTTTTATACAAAGCCCATGAATAAAATATTTTATCTAAAAAACACGTGAATTTACCAATTTCTGAAAAGACATCAATATTTTTTTTATGCATGGAGTGTATATCCATGTGATATAAGGCTGCAGATTCTTACTTGAAGATTAGAGTAAGCATGAGACAAATAATGGGGAAGTCCAAATTAGTGACCTGTGCTATATATATATATATATATATAGTGACCTGTGCTATATATGACACGGCAGAAACATATATGACATGTTTTCCTCTGAACTTACTTATCTCTTCAAAAAAAAAAAAAAAAAAAAAAAAAAAAAAATCTCATATGGATAATTCAAAGCGCATTTTTTTTCCCTTCTCTCTCGAGCATTGATTTGGATGGTAAACAATTCATACCCATAAATGTGAGTAGACAGTTCGATTTTTGAAAAAGCATATTTCTTTAAATCAAAAAAAGCATGAACTAAATATGAATACTCAACTGTTTCGGCTAAAAAAAGCTAATCAATCAGCACAATAATTAGTTTTTCGATAATTAAGCTGATGAAGCAAATGGATCAAAGAAAGCAAACTTGCTGCTGGGATCATATCTTGCTTAATCTCATCTTTACCACAACTAAACTGTCGCATTCTACTTGCAGCTCCTTAATGCCCAAATTTTTAGCAATTTTCAAACCTATTAAAGCCCATAACTCAGCTGTTCGAACAAAGCATGAACCAAAATTAACAAGAAAACTATATATTTTCAGTTGGAAGTAGAAACATAATTTATACTTCGAAATAAAATTTTACTTTCTTATTTCGAACTTAAGAAATTAATCCAATTTTTTTTATAATTAATGTATTTATATCGGGTTAATTTCACCCATGGCAGCTCAATTTAGCACAGTGCACTTTATCTTTTTTAAATTTCATTTTATAATAGAAAATACCTACGTTTCAATTTATATAAAAATAAATATCTTTTATTAAATTCAAAATTAATCCTCGCTGGGAAGATGAACGTGGACAATATATTCGAAGGTAAATTTTCTTAAAGATAAGCAAGGGTTCATTTTTCTCCCTCATTTACGTTTCTAATAAAATTAATATTATATTATACCAATAAAATAAAATAGAAAATAAAGAAATATTATATTAATTAAAAAGTTTATATTCATAAAATGAAGATTAAATAAAAATAAAAATCTAAACTTTTTTTTTGAGTGGAAAAAATCCAACTTCTATTATAAAGAGATTGGACAATTTTTTATTTAAGATTTTTGCTGAAGAAAAGATAAAAAGTTAAACAAATGAATATTTATTTTCTTAGATTATTCAATTTTCCGATTAGAAGCATGGTAAGAGGCATTTTTCTATTCCATAAATTAAAGTTTGGATATTTTAATTATAAAATTAAAATTAAAAAATGTGAAAGTGTGCTAGTGTTAAGTTTTAAATATCTTGGTTAAAATTAACCCAATATATTTAATATAAGCGAAAATGACATTTTTTTTTATATATATATTCAGATTCTATTATTAGGGATCGTCTAATCTAGTTCGGGATATAGTCTGATAAGGCTCTTCACCTTTCCCTATAAATATATTTAGTGTGATTGAACCTGGGAGTTCTTAACAAATGTTGGGTTTGTCTTACCAACTGAGCCACAATCCGTAGGTAAAATAAAATCTATTTTTTAATATAAATGAATTTTAAACTTGTAATTGTTGAATTTGTTTAAAAATGAATTTAAAATGAAAATTTTGAATAGAAGACATGTTCTTCTTTCTTTTTTTTTCTTTTTATTTTTTTGAATACAAATTTTTTATATTCCATTTTTCTCAAACCCATACATATGCCTTCGTTTACAAAAATTAAAATATTATGTTTTCTGTCTTTTTCTTCCCCCTATTTTTCATATCCAAGGGACAAATAAGTTCTGACTTTAACTTGCAGCAATCAAAACCCTACAAGCAAGAATCTTTTTTTTTTTTTTTTTGGTTGTTTTTTTCCCCTCCTTCTGTCCTTTTTCTCTCCTATTCCCTTCTTCTTCTCTTTCTTTCTTTCTTTTTTTTTTTTCTTGCTGTTCAATCCCTTCAACTCTCTCTTAGAAGATCACCATATCCTTCTTTTTTGATATCTTTCTCGGCTTTATTCATCTTTATCATCATCCAGAATCCAGATCAAACCACAGATCTGACTTTTTCTTAATACATAAACATAAATTAATAAATATATATATAAATAGAAGTAGCTAGAACCTAACATCATTCATCAGAGAGATCTCATGCACTATAGACTAGATAGAAACAGACAAGAAAACCCTTGAAAAGAAAGCAAGAATTGCATAAAGAGCAATATGATGCAAGGAAAGAGGCCATTTTCTTGTGATGTGTCATCATCAAATGAGCTTGGAGAGGAAGATCATCACATTTCAAATACCCATCAACCCTACCTTGATCAAGCCCAATCGGTTAATCTTGAGTCTGGTAGGATTGAACATCGATCTTCTCAACCTGCAAATGATGATCATCAAGGTACATAATTTATAAAATCAAAATGTCATGCACGTCTACTATACGCACCTACCTTATCTTTTGTTTTTTTTTTTTTTTTTTTTTTTTTTTTTTTCTGATTTTCAGTATTTTAACTTGATTTTTGGAAGGTGATAGTATAATGACTCTTCTTAAAGTTTTTTTTTTCTGAAATAATTTATGATTTTTAGTGAATTTTTGTGCACTATGTTCATTAACTTGTTCAATATAAAAATTGTGATCCATGATTTGGCAAATTAATTAGGAAACATTTATTCCCTTTCAATTTTGATTTGTTGGATTCACACCGAATAGATCCGTTATATTATATTTTCTTGAGTTGCATTTAGCTAGTCAGCTAGCTAGGTCTTAGAAATGGAGTCAAGAGATTAAGAATTGAATCCTGACAATTTCTTTCCTTTGAAAAATATCTTCTAATGTACTAAAAAGGGAAAATTTTCATTTCAAACATTAACTTTGAGTTATCTATAGAATTTGATCTAACTATATATATATAAGGATGAAATATGTTTTGTGAAGGGAACATCAAAAGAAGACACTATAGAGGAGTAAGGCAAAGACCATGGGGAAAGTGGGCGGCCGAAATCCGAGACCCAAAAAAGGCTGCTCGTGTCTGGCTTGGAACCTTTGACACGGCAGAAGCTGCTGCTATTGCCTATGACACCGCTGCTTTGAAATTCAAAGGATCTAAAGCTAAGCTCAACTTTCCTGAACGTGTTCAAGTACCATCAGGATCTCATAATAATTTAGGTCTCTTGCCAACAACTAACCAAAACTCACTACTTCTTTTTCCTAACAATAGTAACTACAATGTCATTTCTCCTCCGCCACCTCTTCCACCACTACCACCACTTCCTCCTCCGTCTGTTCCGCTGCTGCCATTGACACCTCAAGAAGCTTTTCCAAACCTTTTTCAGTACGCGCAGCTTCTTTGCAGCAATGATGACAGTTATCTACAATATGCTGCTGCTTCGGGTCTGTATGATAATAACACTAGTAGTAATTTATGGATGAGTTCGTTATCTTCTTATTCTTCTTCTTCTTCTTCATCATCATCATCAATTGCTCCCCAACAACAACGAGAAGAAGATTTTTTGAGGTTTTCGCCGCAAATGCCAGCTTCAGGTTTTTCTTCTGATTATTGGTCAAATAACAGTTATTTTCTTGATCAGGAGAGGGACTTCGATAATATTAGTCCCAAGAAATAATGCATTACATAGCTAGGGTTTCATCGTGATCATGATCATGACTCTCCATAAGCAATCAGCTAGGTTTCATGAGATAATGTGAGCTTCAGGAATGCATGCATTGTAATAAAGTTTCATTATTTTATGAAGCTTAATTTTATTGAAAATTTCTTTTAAGAAATTTTCAGGCTCATACTGGAGCCCTAGGTTTTACATAATTTATGGACAACTCACACTCCATTAATGAGAAATTGATTAGGAGGTCTTGGGTTTAAATCTTGGATGGAATGGAACGAGTTATTAAAATTGAGAACTCTAATGTACAACTCATTTCAATTTCAATATATGTCAAGAGACAGAATTTGAATTAGCTCATGAAAAGAAAGAATTTATTGTATCATTTCGTGTGTGCTATATATATATATTTTTGTGATGTTTCAGTTGATCATTGCGTGATGAATGTGGGAAGCTTGTTGAAATTCTTCAATTTGTGATTTTATTTGACGTAATGGAGTTGAAAACTTTAGCAATTTCATATTGGCCAACGAGGTATTTGCAATTTAAATCTCTTTAGCTGATAATTTTAGACTTATGCCATTCATGTTAATACCCTCTTTATTTGTAAATCTTATCCAACATAATCAATTCATTCGTTATAACCGTCTTCATATATTTATTTCCAGCTATATATTTATTTTTGGAAAAAAACTTGTCTAGATCTGGACTATGTCCTACCTATGGATCAATAAAATGAAATTAAAACTACTTTTCTAAAAAGTGTTTCGATTTTATCTATTTTTTCTAAATGTATGGTTAGAAATACTCATGTTTCAATAAAAATATTAAATTTCATTGGTCTGGTCCATAAATGGAGAGATGAATCTAATAAGTTTTTTCCTTATTTTTGACACCAACGTAGCCTTAAAAAATTATACACAAGTGACATAGCAATAATAGAGGACTGATCAAATTATCAAACAATCAATTCTCGAACCAGGCAAAAGATCAATATGACTAGGCAGTGGAACAAAAGGTGTGGAAGCTTCTTCACATGCTAATGAAGCTTAAATGAAAAGCATAAAAGTTGCTATATTAACATTATTGGTGGATTTTGCAATTTGGAAGCTAATATAAAATTATACTATATTGGATGTGACAGTTAATTGGACAAAAATGAAGCTAGGTTCACCAAAATGAAGCTAGGTTCACCTCCCTTAGCTAGTGTGGGACAATGATAGAATCATGTAGCGTTGAGATAGCATTTGAAGGGTCACTTTTGCCATCTAAAGCAAATAAAGAGTGCTTTCGGCTCTTTGGCATTGTATTTCAATAATTGCGGCTATGTTGGTTTCCGTCATTTGATCTCTATCGTCTACTTCAACATCAGACAGTCTAACCAGCTCTGATTGCTACCACTCAAACCTATTTATTAATTTGTACAACTCAATGCACTTTTTTCAAATATACTTATTTATTTATTTTTGAGAATTAAAATTCACCTCTGCTGGCTTAAAATTAAGTCTTTATTCAAAATATATGATTTTGTAATCTTTCTCTTCAACTAATATTTGAGGATGGAGTTAGGTCAGGTCCATTTTATAATATGGTATGTAAATCTATCCTACTTCAATGTAGGTCACCGCTCATGTGTTCGTCTGTAAACTTCATGCGCCAGATGTTTATGCCTGCACTAGGGAATGCATTATCTCACATTAGTTTGAGATGGGTCTTTACTCAGAATATAAGATTTGGATAATTCTATTCTTTTTAAACTAGTTTTTGGAGATAAAGTTATGCTCAATCCACTTTATAATATTAGACTCGCTTAGACCAGGTTTATAATTTCTTTCATGGACCTAACAAATTAAAATATAAATTTTTAAAAATTATTTTACTTTTTTTCAGTGTATAATTAGAAATATTCTAATTTCAAAAAAAAAAAAATTTTTTTAAAAATCGTTCTTAAATATAATTTTTTAAAAAATCGTTCTTACTTTTTTTTATTGTATGTTTAGAAATATTCTAATTTAAAAAATATATAATTAATTTTCATTTATTTAATTTATAAATGGGACTATAGATTCCGTCAAGATAAGTTAGTTGGAAAAGTCATCTCTTTTTGTCTTAATTGCATTTAAATATATAATTTAGAGACAAAAAGAAATCGTGAAACTAGTAATAATGCACACATGCTTAAATAGATCTTGAAGCATGGTGTTAGCCAAAAGAAATTACAATGACATGAAAAGGGAAATAATACACATGCCAAAGTTGCTGTCGGTCGGATTTGAGGTTTCATCCTTCCTATATAATTCAAAAATAAGTAAACTATTTCCCATTTATTAGCAAACATTATTAGTTCATCAAAAGAAATTCTAATCAAACATATTTTGTATAATGGTAAACTATTTCCCACACATTTACATATTATGTAAATAATTTGAATTGTAGATCTATTTTATGAAACAAAAAATTAGTTAAAAGAAATTATTAAAAAAGTTATTATACAAAAAAATGTGAAATAATATTTTTTTAGCTTTTTTTTTTCTTTTTAACATCTTTAGTTGACATTTTATTTGAAAGATTTGTGATAAAAATGATTAGAATCATTTCTCAATATTATAAAACTTTGAGATGAGAATCTTTTAAACTCTCTGAATATGATTCGATTCAATTAAAAAAAAAAAAAAGAACTAGTTTACTCCATTTATTTACTTAATTTATTTCTATATATCATTTTCTTTTTCTCTCTTTTTTTTTTTTTTTTTGACTTCATGTTGGTATAAAAAGAAAATTATGAGAATTTTTTTTTTTAAATTGAATCAAATAGATATTTCTTTGTCACATTATTTAATTATAAATTTTTTATTTTTTTATGATAAAATATTTCATCAAAAAATTTATTCTTTTATAATATTCAATTGATAAAATAAAATATAACAAAATTCAGCAATAAATTATATAATTATCCCTTTTAAACGGTGAGCAGGTAATGGGTTATTAGTTCCGGGTCTCTTTGGACCACACCGTTCATAGTTCAAAGCCTGAGCCCAAAGATGGCAATTTGGGCTGGTATCATTCTCATGCTATGCGTATCAAAATTACGATGTTATTAGAGATTTTTCCCTCATGGCCCGAGGGAAGGTAAACTATCAAGAATGTGAAGTCAAAGATCGAAAGTCTAGAAGTGCGATTGAATTGGCAACACATGATTGGCACGTGAAAAGAGTTATCGAATTCAATTTTTTACTAAATGCATTTATAGAGATGACCGGTGAGCTTTAATTATGTCTAAGTCTCGAGCCGGATTAAAAGGTCTCTATTAATGGGTTCTGAATACTGATAATTTACAAAAAAAAAAAAAAAAAACTCGACTTTTATACTTAAAGGCCAAACCGGCTCCATCTTTAAACGAGATAAACTTTACTCATCCTATTTGTGTAAGTATCTAAGGAAATGAATGAAATTTGCAAATTTTGAACTTTAAATTTAACAAAATTCCAAATAATTAATTGAAATTGTATTTTTAACTAAAATTAAATGGCTCAAATTAACAAAAATAGCAATAAATTTAATCTTTGTAAAAATAGGTAAATTTTTCTTTTGAAATTAATAAAACTACTATGCAATCCATCAATTGTGACCTAAATTTTCTTCTTCTAATTATAATTTTAATTAGTTGAAAAAACCTGAATTTACTCTATTTGATTGAGAATAATGATTTTTATTTTATGCAAAATTATCTAATTTTACTTGAGAAAAAAAAAATAAGGGTCCTCGATCCTTATATTTGATACGCATACGTGTCAAAATCAGATTCACTCCTTGAATAAAACCCGGTCACTGATCGCTCTTCTGATCATCTCTCTTTCACGTTCCAAAGATCTCGCGAAGCAAGACGACGCCACTTGCCGTTCAGAGTGAGAATTGGATCGAACGGAGAATCAAAACATTTGCAGGAGAGAAATTTGTAGAAGATGTTGAGAGTCGCAGTGAGGAGGCTTTCTTCTATCTGTTCGACGCAGCCGTCGTGGAGGCCCAATCAGGCTGCCTTGTCAATTGTTTCCAGCAATCCGATCAACAGCGGCGATTCATCCTCCTCAGACGAGATTAAATCAAAAGTCTTGAAGGATTACTTTGCTTTCCGGCCTCACTTCCACCCTCCTCAGAGAGGTTTGAGTTTTCCTCTTTACTTTTCTAAATTTAGGTTTTTTTTTTTTTGGTTTAATGTTATGAGGATAATCTGATGTTCTCGGTTTTAATTTAAGAACACTTTGGCGGGTTATTTTTCTGCGTTTAGAGCTTTATTAGGGATTCAATTGTTCTAATGAAATTATTGCAATTTGTTGTCTATTTATATTTGCTTAATTATTAACATATGTCGTTAGTTTTCTAGGGTATTATGGCATGATAAAGCTTGGGAATGTCATTGTTATTGTCGTATTTATAAGGAAAGAAGAATGGGAAGAAATGGTTAAAACTTCTCAAAATATATTTCCTGAAGAGAGTTTATGCTTCCTGGTGTAAATGAATTTAGAGTATGGAATTCATTTATGAATATAGAATTTAGGTTTAGTTGTACAGAATTTCAAAAAATTTTAGTTTTTACTAGATAAATAAACATTTTCATTTATACCAAAAATGAAAACCTTAAAGTTTCTAAGGAATTGCATTAAATGTTGCAGAATTCATTTATACTAAACTTGTAACATATAACATCAACAGCAGCCAAGATATTGTGGGTATTTGAGAATTTGATATTATTGAATAGTTTTCAATGTTACAATGTTACTTAGGATTCATCTTGAGACCATGATTTTTTCTTATTTGTTTCTTCACTTTGTCTCCATTGGTTGTTGTTTTATATCCTACTACTTTATGAAACTAAACAAATAGGAAGCAAAAGCTTTTCCTTCTAGTGATATAGACATGTTAGAGATATTGTATGTTGGATTAAAGTAATTAGATATCAATTTTTGATCTTCTGGTTTTAAGTTCTTAATTAGAATAATATTTGGGTCATAACTCGTAACTTTGTCGCAGAATATTGGAAGTAAGTAAAATTTGTAAGTTCTACTTCAATATGCATTAGTGGTTACAAATGATGGGAACTCTTAATTCAAAAAAAACAGGTGCAAAGTTATAAACAGTTTTGAGCTAAGTATTGCTGTATTGTTACATCAGAATTTGGAATTTTTCAATAGTTCTTCCCTATTCTCTTTTGTCAACATGATCAGCTCACACCTTGAATGTGATTCCTATTTTCTAGAAGTCAACTGTCTTGACTCATAGTTTTCCTTTTGAGTCTTTTTCGAGAAAGTTTTAAGCTCTTAATTAAAACCAATGGAAGATTTGGTTTTTGTTTAAACAGGAACTAGGACTGTTGATAGACATTCTATTCACCCATGTCTCGGAAACAAGTGCTCATATTAGCTCAGAGAATCTATTTGCTAACTTTTCTTTCTCAGTTTTAGATGGTTTGTGATGATGGTTTTATTCTGCATAGTGTGTGTAATTTGCAACACTGATAGATGAGGAATCTATCTGCAACAATGGATTATGTGCTCCAATTCCCATTTTGTAATTTACAAAGACCTAAAACAGAAATGCTGCTGATCATGGTGTGAAGAAGAATGGGGTAGTTCAGAAGCATTATGTTTGCTTGAGTTGGTAGCATGTTAATGGAGTTGTCTAGTAATTCATTTTTAGTGGCATCCTAAAGCTGTTCGTTGTTTCTTCTAGAATAGACAGTTGTGAAGGATAAATCATATATGCATCTAACAGCATGTGCTATCTGTTGAAATTAGACAATTTGCACCTTTTTCCTGCTGTTATATTCCTCTATAAGTCGAGACATGTCTTTTATCTTTCAGCCATGTCACAACAGGACAGTTGTTCACGTTGTGAGGACTTGTGACAGGGATAGATTATTCTTGGTTTCAGGTTTCTCTTCTGGATCACTCACTCCAAGAAATGAAGATGGCATAATTTCAGATGTTCCAGCAACAGTAGCAGCTGTTAAGAACCCTACTTCAAAGATAACCTATGACGAGTATAACCATGAACGATTCCCTCCAGGTGATCCCAGCAAGCGAGCATTTGCCTATTTTGTCCTTACTGGTGGCAGGTTTGTTTATGCTTCAGTGATCCGTCTCCTTATCCTCAAGTTTGTGCTGAGTATGTCTGCCAGTAAGGATGTCCTTGCACTTGCCTCTCTTGAGGTTGATCTCTCAGGTATTGAGCCAGGTAGCACTGTGACAGTTAAGTGGCGTGGAAAGCCAGTTTTCATCAGGCGCCGAACAGAGGATGATATCAAGCTGGCGAATAGTGTCGATTTGGCATCTCTTCGTGATCCACAGCCAGATGCAGACAGGGTCAAGGACCCAGAATGGCTAATTGTCATTGGGGTTTGCACGCATTTGGGTTGCATTCCCTTACCAAATGCTGGTGATTTTGGTGGCTGGTTTTGCCCGTGCCATGGCTCACATTATGATATCTCTGGTAGGATTCGCAAGGGTCCAGCACCATACAATCTGGAGGTGCCTACTTACACCTTTTTGGATGAAAACAAGTTAATGATTGGCTGAGGTTTATACTTCACTGAAACATGTTAATTTGGGGATAATTTTTTTTTTTTTCTTAATTGAATCTGATAATGTCGAAGAGTTGTTGCATATCTTGTTTTGTGCCCCAATTTATATGGGACGTGTTTATTTTTTAGGGATGTTATGCAACTTATTTGAGATATCATTGTAAACTGTTGCTGTCAGAGCTGCTCGTAATTCTGAATAAGCTACTTTTGTCAAAGCATGAATCTCGTTGAAACGTGATGGTGGTTTCAGGATAGTTACTGTTAATTATTTTGTTCAGGCCTATTCCACCTGTTTGAAATGGAAGTTGAAATTGCCTGTTTATAAAAACACCATGTTAAAATGTTGTCGTAGAGAGCAATTTGGAGATATTGTTTTAACTGTTTTGAAGTCTTTAATACTGAAAACATATGAAGTTCACCTTCATAACAAACTTTAACAATCTATGATCAAAATTTCATTTGCATGTCTAGTTGTTTAGAGATGTAATGAGCTGAAGTGATACTTTTTAGTTTTTATTTTGGAGAGCACAGCAAAATGTACCAAAAAATGTTCTTTTCTTTTGGATCATTGGCAGTATTGAATTTTATACTGCAAAGACTTAATGCTAGCCCAATAACTCAAAACAATTTGAATGATTGATTATATTTGAAAAGTTACATGTTATGAATAACTATATGCTTATCAAAATTTTCAAGCCTGAGAACCAACATTTCCTAATTGCTAGTCCATTGAGCCCCATTGGCATGAATTTGACGCTTCAGCTTTTAAGCTTCATTGTCATCTCTCAAAGATGCCCTTCACATAGACCATGCCTTTTTCACTAAGCTGAAGCTCTTTTCTCATTTCCTCTACTTGTTGGTCATCTCCTTGAACTATGATCTCCGATAAGGTCCCATCTTCTGCAACGATCATTTTAACCTTGATCTGCTCCTTTCTCGATGCCTGCTTCCAGTAATAGGCTCCTCTGCATTCCGTGCTAAAAGCGTTAGTACTAAATATATATCAATTTCATTTGTGAACTAAAATGTCAAGTCAGCTTAGCTTCTTCACTTACGCTAACGGACTTAGAATAGTTATCCAGAACCAGTTGTTGCCAAAGTCTGGAAAAGTTATAGTAAGCACAAGAGCAACACTTGCTAAGCTTATGCAGGTGCAGAATGTAAGCAATGCTGCTTGACCTCGGCTTGGAACCATCATGCCTTCAAACCTACATAAGAATAGAAAATGTAAATGCAATAATCAAGATTAGATTTGGATCAAGAAGTCATATTTTATTTCAATGGGAGAAAAGTTAAAAAAAACAAAAATCCTCCATTTATTTTCTCAGTTCTCTTTTTTCTCTCCCATCTTCCTCCCAAATCAGAGAAATTGGATACTTGTAAAGCCAGTGATTCAGTATTTGTTTTACATGATTAGTCTTTTTAGGATGCGTGTTTTACTTTTGTATTATTTCCATAATAACTCATTTAAATAAATTTAAATATCAAATATAATTCTCGAGTATATATTAAAAAGTTGAATATATATATATATATATAATTTTAGACTCCTGTATAAACAACTATCTGCTAAAAGCCAACGCTTTCCCTAACAACTAACAACTACTGCATAAGCTAACAAAAGACACTAAAAAAAGATAATTAGGAATTTAATTAATTAGCTTACGTGATGGTCTCTCCTCTGTCAGCAACAGCAAAATTATTTCTTGTAAAGAATGACAAAATCTCTCCAGCCACTTGATTCGGTGCTTTCTTCCCTTCTCCTTCACCTATAAATGTCTTTTGCACAATCTGCAATTAAAAAATTTTAATTTCAATTAACCATAATTAATGAATTAATTAATCTACAAAACCCATGCATGAATATATACCTTAGACTTAACAGAGCGCTTAATGAGAGACCAAAGCCCAGGGACTGAGATGACGAATAGACCCAATGAAGTGTAATAGCTAGCCAATGAGTAACCAGCACTCTCTGCTACTAAAAAGATGGAGTTTTGGTTCTGATTATAATGGTGAAGCTGTTCCATTAAAGCAGAGGAAGATGAAGAAACGTGTTCGTGAAGCGAGACTACTCGACCCACCTGTGACTGCGATTGCTGCCTCTTGCGGAATGTTAGGGCTCGAGCCTGTCCTCCTAGCCATAGTTGGTGATGGTGGCGAGTGAGTTCTTTAGGATAAGAAATGGAGGAGAAGAAAGAAAGTGAAAGTAATTTAGCTGTTGCTGCCATTTTTGTGTTTGCAGAGCCGAAAAGGAAAGGGATTGGGATTTTTGAGGTAAGCACCTTATGGTCCACCTTGATTGTGTTGGTGGCGGATGATCAGCCAAGTGAATGGTCCAGATTTTTCAAATTAAATTGATTAGAGTTTAAAGTAAAATGATTCACATTAAATGTGAATATTAATTTTAAACTATTTAATTATTTTATTAATTATTTATTTGAATCATATAATTATGTGATGTAAATATTATATGCATTAAAATTTCAATTTTTTCTAAAATACAGAGAGTAAAAAGTATCGAATTCGAGTTTTTTCCATTATAAAATTATTTACATGAAAGTAATCTATTATGAAAAAGAACTATTTAAACTTTTCACATCATTTTATAAGTTATTATATATATATTAGATAAAAATAAATTACAATTTGATTTCTATCATTTATTATTATTTAGGACAAAATATTTCAAAAATAAAATTCCACTATGAGAAATATATTTCTTTACCTATAATTTTAGCGGTCATGTCAATGAATATGTTATTAATTAATAACAATCTTTTGAACCATGATTTTTATATTTTTTTTATGAATATGATTTATTTAACTTTATAGTTCATTTATTTATTTTGTGAAAAATTAGCAATAATAATATTATTATTATTATTTTGTATAATAATAATATTTGATACCATATTGTTTTGAATAACCATTATTATTATTTTGAGCAACAATATTTGGCTCAAAATATTTATGTCACGTATATTTTTTATGTGCAATATTAATATAAGCAATAATCAAAAGAATTTTTTTCAATTTAATAATTTTTGAGATACAATCTTAATTTCTTCATTTTACAATTTTATTTTCAATTTTTTAATTTTAAAATAAACTTTAGTTTGCAGTATTATATTATAATTAAAAGTGAGCTACAAATAATTATTGAAAAGAAATTCAATATATTTATCCTACTGATTAATATGTTTTGAATTTTTTTTTTTTAATTGAGTCGTAGAAAATCCTACTATAAGAAAATAATAAAACGTTTACTTGGGACCTAAAAGTCTACGCAATGCAAAGTCTTCTCCTCCAAAATTCTATATTACAAAATTTTGACTGGCTTATCCTT
Organism: Jatropha curcas; assembly: GCF_041381405.1. Classification (NCBI taxonomy): domain Eukaryota; kingdom Viridiplantae; phylum Streptophyta; class Magnoliopsida; order Malpighiales; family Euphorbiaceae; genus Jatropha; species Jatropha curcas. The sequence continues at coordinate 28,973,890 of NC_143151.1, forward strand.
TTGCACGAAGCCGAGCCACCACCAAATATTTTACAATGTCTAATTGTACAATCTTTTTTTTTTTTTAGAATTTATTTATATTTTTCTATTAGAAATTAAATTCAAAAATTCAAATAAATATAATTTTATGTTTAAAAATTAAATGTATACTTATTATTTATATTTTTCTTCGTCATCTTTCTCCCTCTCTCGCTCTTTTTTCCAACTTTGAAAAATTAATTAGGATATTATAATAATAGAGGTCCTAATCCAATATGGTATAATGTAAAGTAAAAGGATATAATAGTTGAACAACTAAAATAAAAGGATTATTAAATTAATTTTCAAAAATACAAGTGTTAAATAATACTATAATAAGTAGATTGATTAATAATTCATCCTATGTATATGATAAGTATAATTAATTAACATGTTATAATATGTATAAATAAGACATTTATTATTATTATTATTATTATTGTAATACGTATAATTAAGACATTTATTATCATTTATTCTTATTAGATCAATTCATAAATGATATGGTAAGATTTGTGTTGGCTTCTCTTACTAGAATGTGGCTTGTCCATCACTTGATCCTCAAGCGGGCTGGAAATTCATTTAAGTTAGGTAAAGACATTTTCAATGGCAAAAAAAAAAAAAAAAAAATAAAAAAAAAAAAATAAAAATAAAAAATAAAAATTTTGATAATTTGATTGGAAATTATTAAAAATTTATTTTTAAGCTTAATTTTTTTTTTTTTATACTTGCACGAGAGGAGAGTTTGCATTACGGAATATTGAATTCATGACCTAAACCATAGTGATCAACCTCGCAAATGCTCTTTCCCACTGAGCTACCTCATTCAGGTTATTTTTAAACTTAATTTGGTGTATATTGGTTATAAATTAGTTTATTGGTTAAGAGTATATTTGATATTACCTTTTAAGCTATTCCTAAAATTTTAGTTAGATATCACTAAAATTTGTTTTAAGATAAAATTTACCATGTTTTATGAAAGTAGAAATCAACTACACATTTGCAATTAACTTTTTCAATAAATTCAGGAGGATATCATTGAATCAGATTCAAAAAATGCTATATATTGAATATCTCAAAAGGACAAACGTTTTTAAAAGTGATGGAAACATTTCAATAATTTGATGCGATGTTAGAATCTACGGTCAATATCTCTTTTCATCGTGTGATTCGAGAGAGTAACCATTTTGCTGATAGTTTGGTTAAGATATGTGTCGATATAACAATACCATTTATTGCTTGGATTTGATTTTTACTATTGAGGCTATATGATATTTTTCTTCAATTGTTTCTGTTTTCTTTTCTTATTTCGAAAAGAAACTTCAAGCTGATTTATAGTTTATCAGACTTTTTCACTAAGCTTTTACGAGTTAGGATGGATGTATTGGGGAGGTCTGATGATCCAGTTTAGATACTTGGCTATATTAATTTTTTTTCGAATTTTAATAATAAAAAAAATTTATGATAAAAAAGTCATTTCAATTACAATATATATTCTTAGATTATATTTTAATGAGTCATAATGGAATATAAATATAATCTAATCTAAAGCATTATACATGTATTAGCAAATAGACTTCAATCGTTTTATTTTTTATTTTTTAAGAGCTAAAATAAAATGTCTAAATCTTTATTTAACACTCATTATGTTAAAACATAAATTGTATTCTTTATACCACAATAATAAAATGTTTGAACCCAACAATAATAGGAGAATTCATATAAAAAGATGTGTCATCAATCATCCATGGATACGTTTATACATTAATACTAGTTCCATCTCCAACACGCCATGTAAGCCCTTACTTGAACGTATTTTGAGACTGCAAAATACTTCTTCATATTAAATTCAGATTACTCCATAAAAAACAGTATAATAACAATATTCACCTGAGAAATATTTAGATTTGGTGATCAACGAAGTTGGAAATAGTTCTCCAACCTTGTTTACCCGCTATAGCCAAATTAAAGATGTGCAAATGACTAAAGATCATACCCTTTTAGTTTTGTTAAAACACACATGTTTCAAAGTAGAGCCAATGAATATAATTCTTGAAATTCACCCATAAATTTCATTACTTTAATTTTGTGGTATTCTAAATTTTTATTTTGATCTATTAAATATTTAAATTTTTAAAATTACACTATTAAATATGTTAACGTGCAGAATTATTTTATTAAACATTTCAATTTGTAAAATTAGATCGATTAAATATTTATTATATAATTAAAATATATGAAAATTATTGCCATAAAAATTATGCTAACTACACATCAAATAAATACTTTGCATATTCAAATTAAAAATGCTAAAAATTATTACTATTAGTATGAAAAAATTTACAATATTACTAAAATTTGTAAATTTAAATGTACGGATGTTATTCGTAGACTTGGGTGCCACAGGGGGGGGGGGGTGAATTTTATGTATTTGGTCTGTAAAATAACGCACGTTTTTAGCCTGTCACCCCCTTATCCATGAAATAAAGATTTTTTTTTTTTTCCTGGGAAAAAATTATGCTGGACAGGGTAGATTATAAAAGAGAGAGAGAGAGAGAAAAAAAAATTGCTGTGGCTAGTTGGTACCATTGGCTATAGGCTAAAACGAGCCATGGCTAGAGCAAAGCCGCGCCCGAGCGCGCGAATGAACGATTCAATGTTCACCATAACCGTTCCGAGAAACCTCACTCGTCTGATCTTTCTCTAATCTCTCCCTTGTGGTGTGTGTGCTTGTCTTTGTATAACCCTCTCTCTCTCTATCCTTGCTCTCTCAACACCTAGCAATTATACAATCCGATTATACCAAACCAAATAAACCTATCTCTTCTTCTCTTTCACTCTCGCCGATGGTATTTGTGGTTTAATATCATTACTCTTACCTTTACGGCGTCGAAGGATTTATTAACTAGGGCTGTCGAGAGCAAAAGCATTGAGACTTTAAAGGGTATGGTTTGATTTTTTTTTTAAATTCAATTTTTTAGGGTTTCGCTATTTCCAATTGGAAAGGAGTTATTTTGCCCTATTTTTGGTTAATTATATTCTGTTTCTTCCTTTGATTTTCGGTGTAACTGGAATTATGGGGTAATGTTTTTGGCGTTAATTTGGCTTTTTGGTGTTAAACGATTTTGGGTTGATTGATGTCTTCTGGTCCTTGAAATAAAAATTAAGCTTCTTTATGGGTTGCATTGTTATATAGAAGGAGATTGTTTTGAGGTATGTTTTATTTTTTTTTAATGATATTGTGCTTGGAAGGTGAGGGAGGGGATTTTGGTATCTAGCAAGTATAATAATGAATCGAAATGTTTTATCGGAAAGATAATTTATCAAAATCCTATCTTTCTCTCGATTATAAATGCTTAATTTTTCAGAATAAATGGAAAATTTTGGATTTTGAACTGTTAGTTAATATTTACCTTAGTCATTGGTGCCTTGGCAATTTACACTTGTACTGCCAAGGGTGAGCAATAAAGTTGGTCCCCTGTTTTCTCTCTTCATTTTTCTCCCCCAGACTCGTTATTCTAAACCATAAATATTGTTGCACTTGGCTGGCTTTATTTGAATTTGACATCAAATTCAATCTGACATTAAGTGCTTGAGTTGAGTGGCAAATCTTTCTAACTCAACACTAGTCTTCTTGCATTCATGATGCGTTTTTTTTTTTACTATATTCTGTTGGGTTTAAGATTGTAGTTGTGCGCACCTGGTTCATGATTGAGGACTGATTTACTTCCATTATTGGATGGCTTCTAATGGTATAGCAAAAACCCGGAACTGCATTTCCTATTTACTTGTTTGTATAAACTGAAAATTATACCATTTCTGAAAATTTGGTTAATGCCTGTCAAGACAGGAGATTGCCTCCTCTGGTGCTTTGAAATAGCCCAAAGGCTAAAATAGTTTTAAATGTGTATTTATATTGGAAAACGCTAATTAGAAGTCTTTGTCTTTTCATCATGATTGTCATTATGTTGAATTTTTTGGGTCCGCATAAATAAGCATTTTGAATGAATATGTTCTACATTGGACTTCTTTCATAAATATGGCTGTTTCATAAATATTATTATGATATTTTAAGATTATGGTTGTTTCACTATATTCCTACTAATAGATACATGGAAAATTTTAAGATTATTGCTAATTGAAATGTTCTTTCAAATGGTTGTTTCAGTTAGCATATGGAGGGAAGTGTTCGTTAACTGTGATCAGTATATTGGTATAATTATCTGCTGAGGATTGATTGACATCTTGTGCCAATGGCGGCTGATCATCGAAGAAAAAGGCTTAATGGTGCCAGCATATCAGGTTGTAGTTCTTGGGAGCAATATAAAACCAAAAAGAAAAAATTGGAGTCACCAAAAAATGAGTTGAATGCAAAGTCTCATATTTCTCTTGAGTGGGATGGCAACCGAAAACAGGTTGTTGCCAAAAGGGAACAAATTGGTTTGAGTCAGAAAGATTTGAGGACATTTATTGATCCTGCTCCTCAGCGTCACAGTATCGTAGCAGATGTCCTTGCCATTCCTCAAGAAATTTTTGAGGTGAAGAATTTGAAAGAGGTGCTTTCATACGAGGTAATTATAATTCTATGATTATTGTTAACTATCGTGCATATAATTTTCTTTCTCCAAACCTAGGCTATATGCATTTATGCTTGATACAGGTTTGGCGGACCCATTTATCGGAAAATGAGAGAAAATATCTTAAACAGTTTCTACCTAGAGGATCAGATGCAGAAGAAGTTGTGCATGCATTGCTTTCTGGGGACAACTTTCATTTTGGAAATCCTTTCCTCAAATGGCAAGTTTGATATACAATGTTAATTTTGTTAAGAATGAATGGCATCATTTTGTGAAACCTAGTGAGATTTAGTGCAAGGGCAAGTGTCGGTGAAAAGTAAGGTTCCTCCTCAGTGACTGGAAATCATGGGTTAGAGTCTGGGAAAACTTCTCTGCAAAAAGCTTAGGGGAGGCTGTGTCTGATATTTGATCCTTCCAAGGAACCTTGCATGGCAAAAACTATGTACTATAATACCGTTTATGGAGATTTAGTACATTAAAACAGAAATTCAAAGTTTCTTGTTTTCTTTGCTAGAGTTAAAGTTTTGTGTGGGATTATTTTGTTCATTCTTTATGCGCTACATCAGATGTGTTTGCACGGACATGAATGAGAAATAAAATGTTGGTTCATGTTCTTGATCATGCATGGTTTTCTTGCATGTTGATGTTCATTTTTTTTTAATCCTCTTTTTTTTTTTTTTTTTTTTTTTTCCTGTTCTCTTTAAAGTCAGGCACTTAGCTTTAGCATCTAAAATAAAAAAGGAAGAAAGCAAATCTACTGATAGGGAAATGAGGTAGTCCTATTTAGTTGCTAATGCTGTAATGGGAGCTTTTCTTGTCTACTATGTACCAACCTTGAGTTTTGTTGATGAAGTGCATTCTTTTAACTCTATATGATATATGTTATCAGCTTCTGCAACTGCCTGGCTTATTCTTGCTTCACTTGAATATTATTGGCATATATTGCATTTTACATAGAGGCAGATTCAAATTTAAAAGCAAAGAACTTGCTTGCAGTTCTCCTATGTTTCAAACAACCACAACTCATAAGATTGCAAGCCTGAGGTTTTAGTTAGAATATTTATTTGGAAAATATGCTTGCAGGGGTTCTTCACTTTGTTCTGGCAATCTTCACCCTGATGCTGTTGTTCGTCAGGAAGAGTGTATAAAGGCTGATAAGAAAGCCTACTACTCTGAGATACAGAACTACCATAATGAGTATGCTACACATATCTAATTTTATCAATGTATTCAAATCTTCTGTTTTTTTACAGTGGATATGCCTATATGATGTGTTGCTGTGGTTTCTTTTCTCCCTTGTGGCAGCATGATAAAATATTTGCAAAAGCTGAAGGAGACCTGGGAAAGCAGCAAGGATCCTGAAAAGGAAGTTTTGCAGAAGATATCGAGGTTGATTCCTACTGCATGCTTCTTCTTGTGTGCAATAAATTGTTGGAACTTGGTGTTTATCCACCATATGTGATATTGCAGCTCAAGCAACAGACAGTAATGGCTGGGCTACCTTCCTTGATGGTTGTGTTTCCTACTTGAATTATGATTAATAAGCATAAAACAGCTTAAAAATGGGAAGAGGATGATGATTTGGTTACTTATTTTTTGAAAAACTAAGAGCTGCAAGGTTGTCAAGGGTCATCAAAATTGATGAAAACCTAAATCGTGATTTCAAATGAATTTGTGAAGCTAGTTTCTGGTTAGCTAATGCAGCATCTTATGTGGTTTGACTCATCAATTATTATTCATTGCCTGTATATTTAGCATCTAAGGGAATTTAACTTCCTCAATCTGCTTTTTACTGTTCTAGCTTTTCTCGCATTTTATCAGTCCTTGAATCATGGCTGGATAATACTTCTTTGGGGCCACACTATACTGATATTCTTATTCAGCTTGTATACTTAATATGATTGTTCATTTCATGCTTGTTAATAGTTTTTTTATTCTTTTGGCATCTGAATGCTTTTTAGTTTATAATGTTGTGATGTGATTATAACGGATGCTCATTATTTTGTAATACATGTTTTATGTAAGTATTTATTATGTAAGTATTTATACTTTGCTCACTTCAGTTGAAATTGGGATATGTTCTAGTTGACATTTAAGGTGTTAATATATCAAACTTTTAGTTTTTTATCTGTTAATATTGTCTTTTGAAGAGGTCATATATAATCTTTTGTGTTTTTTAGATTACATGTATAGGTTGAATTCTTCTTTTGATTTCCCATGGGAGTTTTAACCTTTGGACTTAATTGATTTTTTAAGTAGGTCAAGAAGAGATGCTGACAAAAGAATTTCCTCACATGCAAATGAGTCTAGATTTCCCGACTCTGAGGAGAATGCTGTGGCTACATCTGAATCTTGCTCTTTGGTTGGAGAGGAGAAAGCATTTAGCAGTGACAATCAAAACTCTTCAGCTACAAAGAGTGGAGAACTTCAAAGAAGGTAATTAATCTTGTACAATAAGGCTTACCGTCAGGTGATTTTAGCTGGCTCTCTCACTTGGAAAGGTTCTTAATTGAGGTTTTAATACTTGAAGTTTTCTCTTGGAGCTGTGGTTCCTCCTCCCAGAATGGCATCTTGCACTTAGATTTTTCAATATCAGATTTTAAATTGTGAAACAGAAATCTGAATTGAAAATAAATTATGAGCTTGAATTTCACTAGATTCCTATACTACTCTCATGCCTAGAACAAATATCAATTGGCATTAGACATGGTCATATGGAATAGTCTATCTCACATTGCCAAAGAACCACTTATCTCCAACTTAAAGTAACAATATTTAGTACAAATTCAGTACAGTTATACCTCTAATGCAATATGAACTTTTGATGAACAATGATTGTGGGGCTTCCGTATAATGTGAAATTTTAAAGTTGAATTGTGCTATTATTTTTCAGAGTAATTGTTCATTCTGATATCATAACCTTAAAAATCTTTTTTTTTTTTTTGTCAGGGTAGTGGGAGTGGGTTTGGTGGTTTTTGTGTGGATGGTTCCTCTCAAATTGTGAGGCGGTTAAAGTAGTAAAGAGAGGAATAATGCCCCTAATGCTATGTTGGGAAACCTCTACCATTAATTACCCTCTTCATCTTTTGCAAAATTAATCATCTTTTTATATCTCATTCGTGTGGTATTCTGTGGAAGAATTTCAATTTTTTCTGGACATACTGGTTCTAGTATCTTACTAAATGCTGTCGTTCTAATCATGCTGATATTTTTCCCTTGGCTCTTATTCTTCTGCATTGCAACTGCATGGGCTTGCAGTTTGACCCTGATTTCATGTCTCTTGTATCTTAAGAATTGTGTATTTCCCAAGGGTTCTTTTGAAAAAAACTAGTTTTTCATCTTTGCTTTGTAATATTCATAAACGCTTTTGAAGAATCTTACTGGCTGTTTTCAGTGACAGGATTCATGATAAAGGCTTCACGAAGGATAAAACTAGAAAGCCGTTGGTTGCTTCGGATGATGCAGGAACCAGAAAAGGAGAAAAATTACAGAGGCATAATATTCACCAGACTGATGGTGACAAATATATGTCATACTTAAAGGTCTGGAATCTGTAAATATTTCTTTTGTATATGAAACTCAGTAATTTACCAGTCACCTTCATGGATGGATGATTTATCTTGGCAGTCATTGCTAATTTGGGACAATTATTATAAAACGTGTAGGTGCTTTCAGCTCTAACTAAACAAAGCAATAGATTTATTTTATTTTTGTTCTTCTGGAGAGCTTGCAAGTCAATGACCAAACGAGGAACAAAATGTACTTGTTGGGAATATTTTTACTGTTTGATAGCTTAACTACAACTTTGTAGATATTTGAGGCATTATGGACCTTAGCATACTTTTTTAGGACTGTCAACCCTTTAGTTGATTATTCTTGGCATGCATCTTTTATCCTTTTGATATGAAGGTGACCACAACCATGATCAGGGAATAGGTTAAAAACTCCATCCTATCCACAACCTCTCTGGCCATTGAATATCCTATTTTTTAAATTGGGTTTTATTGATGCTTTGCAGCTATCTTGCATATTAACTTCATTAACATGGATTGCTTTATAATCTAATGTTTTAATTTTCAGTATCTTAAAGTAATTTGTTCTGCACTTAACACGCTTTATTGTACACCTCCAACTCTATTTGCATTATTGCAAAGAGTCTTGTGTCATGTCTTCAGTTCTTATCCCATATGCTTGGCTTGTTATGAAAATCAGTACTTAGCCTGCAGTAAGTAGTAACTGAATAAAACTGATATCATTTGTAGATGTGGATTGAGGAACTAAGTTTTGTAAGTTTCAAAATACATGCAGTTCTTTTGATTTTTATAAGCTGATCATGTGTCTTTGGCAAATTTCAGATAAGCAAGAAGCAGCACCAACTTGTTAAGAGTATGAAGCATTCTGGTAAAAGCATTCAGTCCAAGTCTCTTAATCGTGTCTTAGGTAACCTTGATACGCTGCATGTTCAACCATATGAAGAATTTGTAAAAGAGGAGCAGAAGAAGTTGCAGAAGCATTGGTTAGTCGTATAGAGTGAACTAAAAATTTTTTGGAATATTACACACTTCCTATTTTCCCCATCTCAATATGTGATTTTATATTCATAGGTTTAAAATTGCAAATAAAGATCTTCCTGCAGCATATGGAAACTGGAGACAGAGACAGTTCCAGAGACATGAGATCCTCAAGTCTTTGGAGCAAGACATGAAAGACAAAGTGGAATCCTGGATGGAGGTTTTGACACTCTGACCCTTGTAATTTTGCCTTTTCTTCTCCTTCACGTGTGCCTGTCTGCATCTGATATAATTTGTGTTGGATGGCAGCATAAGTTGCACAACAGTGAAAGTCTTGATTGTTTACATGTTTAATGATTGGTTTGTATTCAGGAAGAGGAGGGAACGAACCGTGACATTGTTCTTCAGGACCAGAACAATGAACAGAACGATCAAGGAGAAAGAGGAGATGAATCTGTGTTGGAGGTTTGATACTTTGTTTCTATCCCTGTAATGTGTTCTTTTTCCCTTGTGCATGTGTCCTCATGTGCATCTGCTGCAATTTTATTGCATGGCAGCAGAAATTGTGGCAATGTTTAGTCTTCCTTGTCCTTACATGTGTAACTTAGGTTTGTTAATCCTTTCAGGATGAGGAGAAACTGAACCATCTGGATCAGAATATTGAAGGTGCAAGAAATCATGATTCTGATACGGAGGTTTGATACTCTGCCCCTGTATGTTTTCCTTGTTGCTTCTGACATGTGTGCTCAATCAGCATTTAATATGGTTTTATTGATCATGGATGACCGATGAAATTGTCTGTATAAGTTTAACTTGGGCGTAAATGCTTACAACTTGCTTTGCAATCTATTCAGGATGAGGAGAAATTTGATGATGATACTGTTGTTGAGGACCAGAATGATCAAGAAGCAAGAAAACATGAATTCAGTGAGGAGGTCTGATACTGTACCCCGATAGTATTTTCCATGTCCTTTGTGCAATTGTGCTTATTTCTGCATCTGATGTAATGTTGTTGTATGTCCAGCAGAAACTTCTCGTACCTGATTTTTCATTATTATGCGATAGTGAGCCTTACTTGGTTTGTGATTGATATGTTCAGGATGAGGAGAAAGAGAGCCACAATGAAGTTTTGCTTGAGGATCAAAATGATGGAGCAAGAAATGAGGCTGAGGCTTCTTATGAGGAAGACGATGAAGTTTCTGGTTCTAGCTCTCCACAGCAGATTTCTTCCCTCAATGTTGGCCATGATCTTAACCCTGTCGATGTGGATTCAGAAAGTAATCATGTGGGGTCCAGGTCAGATGATGCTTCTCCAAATGCATCTGAGTACTCCGGTAATGCAAACAATGCAGATGCTTCCATTAGACATGGGGTTCCAATCTCATCTGGTGGAGATGTCTGGCCAGCAAATAGCATGGGACAGTCTTTTTATGAGTCAACTACAAACCATGAATTTGTGCCTACTAGTGAGTTGTCGCTCCAACACCCAGTGAATGAAGCCCAACGGCACCAATTAATTGATTTGGAATCTGATGTGCATGAAGAAGATAATGGTAAAGTTTTGTTTCACAGACAATCTGATGATGGTTCCTTCAGTTCTTACCCAAATCATGACCGAAGTGGGTTGCTTCAATCTCTGTTTAAGGGCCAGGAGATGTTACCCTACCATCGTGAACAAAGATCAATGGGGTTAGATTACCAATCAACAAACAATGTATTGATTGAAGATGGTCATTTTAATGGGCATCTCCAAAGGCAGCTTCAACCCTCACTACTTGAGCATGGGCAAAAGAGACATGGTGACAATTACATGCAACAGTCTGTGTCAGACAGCATTTATTCTGAAGGAAGTGCATACCTAATGCCGAGACAAGGACATGTGCCGCCTGTCAATCTACAAGATTGGCCTGTTAATCCTGTTCGCATGTCATCACGACTTCATCCTCAGTTAAACAATGATGTATTATTGAGCCAGAACTGGTATTCTGGCGAGCATCATGTTCGTGGTGGTTGGAATAGTACGGATAATGTGAGTGTCCCTGGCCAGAGCATGGGAAGCAGTGCAGACCAGAGCTTGTATAGTGTACTATCCCAGTGTAACCAATTGCGTTCAAGTAGCCATTTTGATTCAATGGGGCCTACTGAGCAGTTCATGTTGCCAAGGAACTATGAAATGGCAAGTGGTGTTGCTTCTAGGATAAGTAATTCTTTACCGCAAGCAGCGCATCCTCTTGACTACTTGAGTGGACGCGATGCCTCAAATTCTCTGATGTCTGATGATGCTGGGGGATGGATGTCTTTGCCTCAGAATGCAGGCTTAAATGATCCAGTGGGGAAATCATACCTTAGGTCGTGGAATCAGTAAGACTTATTGTTCATTTTATGTGGGTTTCAAGTTTATGATCCTGGTCGGAAGATTGTGTCACAGGAAAGGTTAAAACACAAGATGCATGCCAAAGGACTTTTGTCCATCTGAGGAACTAGAATTTTGAGGTTACTGTGGATTTGCAGTATCACCGAGATAGGATTTGTACATACCTTATACATGAGAGTCAACTGAAAAATCCCCTGTATATATCCAGATGATAGATGGGCAGCTGGAGGCAAGGATAAGGGAAGGATCAAAAGGATTCTGATATCTCTATTTGGTAGGTGGATAGGTGGATTTATATAGTAAATGTTTGTTTCCAGTGGCATTTTCATTTTCAATTTTCCCTTGACTGAGAAATATCATTTAATAATTTGGAGGCTTTGATTTGCCTGACGCTTTCTCTCTTTGTTTTTCTTTTGAATCGCGGCATTTTTATTTACCAACTGCATTTGACTATCCCTTTGTGCATATACACAAGCTCTTTAGAGTGGTAATTTGATGTCGGACCGATGGGCTCAAACCCGCAGCTTCCGTCGGGGAAATGCATCAGAGGAGCATGACGAAAATGGCAAATGCAGCCAGGCTGTTATGGTAGAGTGGGACCTTTTGCCGTGTTTTTGCTGGTATTTGGTAGCATATGCCAAAAAGGGTGCAGGTTAAGCAATCATTTGTGATGCCTTATATTTGATTATTTGTAATGTAAGCCGGACAGGATGTTGGGATGGGAGTCATTCTTGTTTTGGTCGGACCTCTTGTCCTGTCTGGATGATTACATGTTGGAATGGCTTTCAATCTCATATGACGAGACATACATCACCTCTTTAACTGTTGGCAAGGCCAGGTCTTATTTTATTGTTTAGAAAAAAAAAAAATGTCATTTTTGAAAAAAAAAATCTAAATAAATAATTTAAATTGAAAAGATACATACATATCATTGAAATTTTCGTTTTAAAAATTAGTTTGCTATTTCCAATAAATTTTCTCAATTGTTTCGAACTCTTGACTTTACAGATAAATTAACTTTAATAGCATGTCTTATAAAAACATTTGAAGTTTAAATAATTTAATCGATTATCATTTTTAGTTCACTAAATATGATTTTCTTTCACTAAACGAGATTGCAAAGCATAGTATTAATACCTTTTGCAGACTAAGAATAAGCTGGAAAGTATTAATTCATTTTGGGATTTCTTGCTGTTACTAGAAGATTGTAAATTGCAATTATTCCAAAGCTCTTTAAAATAACATATATATATTATTCAAGTCGAATTCTAAATATTTTTTAATCTTCTGTAAAAAATATTGAACTACATAATACACTCTTTAGCTAATGCCGTTTAAGAAAAACCGTTACAATTTATTTTATTAATTTTCTCAATTTAAAAGACACAAATACTCTCATTTCTCCTATAAAAAATTGTTTTATTAATTTTTCGAGAGGGATAAGCTACTCACGTGCGATTGTACTGTGTAACCTTTGTCATGTGCGGTTGATTAAAGCTTAGTTTCCTTACCGACAACAGAAAAAATAAAAAAAAAAATGTAGTAAAATCTGAAAAATGAATTTCCCTCCGAAGAGGACGCGTGGGTTACAGTTGCTGAGACAAAGCCGAGCGAGATGAACAAAGAAAGACAGAGACAGACAAAAACTAATGGTGAATTAAAGCCTAATTAATATTAATGATCAGGGAAAAAGGAGTTACTGTTTCTCACTTTGGCTTCTCTACTAAGTATAATTTAATTGCTATTCCAATTTTGCTTTTGATTCCAATACAAATCCCTTCAATTTCATTTTTCGAATCTTCTTGGCTTCATCTTCTCACCCATAGAGAGAGAGAGAGAGGATGGTTCTGTTCGCACATATATAGACGGAACTTCCTTCAATTCTTGAGAATAGCTGGCTGTTTGGTTCAGATTTGAAGAAAGACAATGAACAAGAATAAGAAGAAAGATGTAATTCGATTGGAAAAGGAATCTGTGATTCCAATTCTTAAACCAAAGCTTATCATGACATTGGCTAATCTTATTGGTATATATCTTTCATTTCCTTCTTCGTTTAAAACCTTTTTTTAATTTTTTTTCTGATTTGTTTAATCATTAATGAATGTTGTGGTTGCTTTATTGTTTTTGTTTTATTGGGTTTTGTGAAGATGTGGGTCTTCTTTGTTTTTGAAATATACAAATTGGGTGTTGCTACAGTTTTGTGTTAGATTAGGTCTATTGAATTAATGAATTGGTTACTAGTTTTGGCCATTGTTGGTTTTTGTTCTTTTGTCGTCTTTTTTACCTAATTGGTCTCTCTTAATCATATTCAGGTTCTATATGAATTTTCCGGTTTTGCATTTTTGTCTCTGTTTATAGTCTTGATGTATTGACTCTTGCATTGGCTCCCACCGGCTGATAAACTTTAAATTTTGAAATTTGGAATTGGCAACTTTCTTGCTTTATGCTGTGGTTAGTTATGCAGACAACGAGCTTCACCTTCTTTTAAAGCAAAAAAGAAATGTTATTTGAGAATTTTAAGAATTCCAATAGCTATTGTTACTGTAGATGCTTTTCATATGATGGTTTATTGGCCCAATTTTGCGTCTCATTATAAAACTTGAGTCTTGACATACCTGATTTTTTTTTTTTCTGACATTCTGCAGAACATACTTCTGACCGGGCTGAATTTCTAAAGCTCTGCAAGAGAGTCGAGTACACGATTCGAGCTTGGTACCTTCTGCAGTTTGAAGATTTGATGGTATTCATATTTTCTTTGTCCATTGCTTTTTCTTCTTCTCTAGTGATTCTGCAATGAAAATATTTCTTACTCACTATTGAATTTGAATTAAATACATCTTGCATCTGCAGCAACTATATTCCCTCTTTGACCCTGTAAGTGGGGCTCAGAAATTGCAGCAGCAGAACCTCTCTCCTGAAGAAATTGATGTACTTGAACAGAATTTCCTAACATATTTATTTCAGGTATTATGAATGTTTAATCATTTGTATTATTTTTTAGATCGACCGAGGGTGGAAAAAAGAAAAAAGGAAATAACGGCCGTCATCAGATTGATAGTGACTTAGTGAGATGTTTTAATGGCTGATACTAGTTCTCTTAATAATGCTAATAATGTTATATTTACTCTAAAATGAGGAGAGGAAATTCCATTAGTTACATAAGGTGTAGATAAGATGCAAACTGAGATGAACAGTAATTCTGTAGTAATGCACTGCACATATGTTATTTTTTAAAATAATAGCACTGTTAGTACAGTATTTTCAGAAATGTCTTATCTGGATCCAGGTAATGGATAAAAGCAACTTCAAGATAACAACTGATGAAGAGATTGATGTTGCACTTTGTGGGCAATATCTTTTAAATCTTCCCATCTCAGTTGATGAATCCAAGGTTTGTGAATTGTTAACATTTGTGGTCAAATAGTTGCACTCTACAGTGATATATGTGTCTGTAAATATGCTTATCATTGTGTATATCATAGCTATTTTATTTGCCCCTTAAGTTTGCTTATTCTGATATAATGTCTTTTTTCTACTGTGCATAGCTTGACAAGAATCTTTTGAGAAAGTATTTTGCTGAGCACCCTCATGAAAATCTTCCAGACTTTGCTGATAAGGTATTGCAGTAAATTTAGCATTAAAGGCTGCTAGCTTTTTGAGAACTTTAAGGGCATGACTGCTCTGTGGTATCATCTGGAAAAAGTTTCCTTTTCTTGTGATGGAAGAATAGATGGAGGGGAAAGTGGTATGATGGCTACCATACCACCTGAAAACATCTTACTTATTTTAGTTATTGTTTCCTTTTACCCCTTCAAATATTTGGCTTGTTGAGTTGAATATGCCCTTATTCCTTGAAATCTATTGGTCGCCTGTTCATGTCTCATTGGCTTTATACCCTCTATGGAGTGCATGGTTTACCTTTAGTCTATAGTGCGGTATCTTATTTGCTTGTTATGTTATTCAATTTCTGCACTATGGTTGCTGATTAGTGCACTTGGCACTAGGGGTCAAAAGTGACTTTTTTTATATCAGGGCAATGAAGATTAATTGTTTTTATTTACCAAAAAACAAAAATTAATTTTCTATATAACAACAGATATTTATCATCATTTTGTTGAATGAGAAATGCTGAGGTTATCACTACGACTCAGAACAAAGATGATGGATGTTGAACTGTTTGATGGACAGTATTATAAATGATAACAAGGAATTAGATTTGCATGTTGGGGTTCACTGCCAATGTGCATCATTAACATTTTTCTTGCTTCTTGGTTCACTTGGCTTATTTTTTTTGGACTGTCATTGTTGAACCCAGCTTCTAAAGTGTATCTTGAGAGCAAACATTGTTGCTGGGACAACTTCAGTGCCTAAGGGTCCAAGTGATGCTGTGTTCACTTTTTGTTAGGGGAAAAGTCACTGCATTTTGAGATCAAGGCCTGTTTGCCAGGCTTTCCTAGTGCTTCATTAGGTGGAACCAGTAATTAGGGGGCAAAATTCCCTGAGCTCGTGGAGTAATATCCCTTTTTAGTTGTATTTAACTCTTCAACCTTTATAAAAAGAATGGTGTTCCTTTTCAAATGCTAATATGCTGAAGCATGAATGAAAAATTGTGCTGAGGGGAAACCCCATGAAGAGCACCGCCATATTCAATAATTTCTTATTATCTAGTTATTAATTTATTTTGGTGAAATTTCAAATATATAGAGTATCTCTTTTCAATCTTGTTTTTTTGCTTATTTAACTATTATGCTTATTTCTAGCTTTGTTTCTCTAATAAGAAAATGGCTTTGCTGAGGGGTTCTACTGTAATTTAGAGAACGATGCTTGTTTAATTTTCTTGATAGCTATAAATTTGGCAATAAAGCCTATTTACTCATGAGACCAAATTTGTCCCCTGTGAGTCTGTCAATTGCAATATCTTGATGAATTTCCTATATTATTATAAATTTAATACAGAAACAATAATATTAATTCATGTTCTTAATGCGAAGTGCAGTTCTTAAAATTTTTAAGTGAAGCACTTTGTTTATTGTGGTGGATCTTATGTATTCAAGCTTGCCCTTTTATTATTAGGATTGTTCTTTGTAATGGGTTTCTATCTTTCAAGAAAGCTAAAACCATTTTTGTTTGATGTTTAGTATGTTATCTTTCGACGTGGGATTGGAATTGATCGGACAACTGATTTTTTTATCATGGAGAAGGTAGACATGCTGATTGCACGTTTTTGGGCATATATTTTAAGACTGACTCGGTAAGCAGTTTTGCTTTTTATAAAAATTGCTGATTTGCTTTCAAGATCATATCACTGGACATATGGTTATGGGCAGTAAAGATCCATGTGATCTCAAAACTCATGTTTTCTTGATAATCTAATAATTATCATCATTGGCACTATTGATAAATGGCTTTTGCAATTCTTTGATACTTGTCATTCCCAAATGTGAAATTACTGTTAATAGGAAATGTGCTTCAACAGCTGTGTTTTTCCGCACATTACTTTTAACTTAATTTTTTTTATGCTTTCAGTTTCTTTTTAATGTTTTCCAGGGTTATGTTGTTTGCAGGGTAGAAAAAATTTTGCGCAGAAGGCAAAGTCGACGGCATAATAATGATCCAAAGAAGAACGATGAAATTAATTCTGAAGCAGATCGGGATGATTTTACTGTTGAACGAATTCGTTTGGAAAATATGGAATTAAGGTAGTGACGGTATCATGCCCATGTACAATGTAAATGAGCTGCATGTGTGCCATTCTATTCTATTTGAGAGATGCCTTGCTTGATTTTGCTATTGTGTGATATTTACAAATGTTTTTTTTTTTTTTTTTTTTAAAAATTTTTTTTTATAAATGAAAATTAGCTTTTTACCCCTTTTGCAAAGTGAATATTAAACCATTAAAAGTATATTTGAATGTTTTAATAACATGTCATTCGTGTAAACTTTTGGGTCTTCTTATTACGACATCAGATTACTTTTTGTCATTCTGAATTTTATTTATGGATTTGTAAACAACTTTCTCTAGACATTGCTCGATCTTGAATCTGTCTTTATTAGTGAATGATTGAATAATTACAGGTTGCAAAGAAAACTACTCTCTCTCTCTCTCCCCCCTCTCCCTCTCTCTCTCTCTCTCTCTCTCTCTCTCTCTCTCTCTCTCCCCTCTCGCCCCCAACACAAGTCTCTGTGTGCTTATGTGCCTGCATACAGAGTCATGTACATAAAACAAAATTTGGGAATTGGAAATAGATGATTAGGAGTGTTGCTTTAGATTTTTCAATCAAAGGTTTTGAACATTTTAATTGGGTTGAATATTGGTAACTTCACTGTTGGTACTTGTTGCAAAGTGTAGGATAGTTATGTAAGGTGGAGTATTGTTAAAGTCAGAATCAGAGGCTGGTTTGATTAGAAAAAGTTTGGGAGTTGAGAATTTATTTGTCAGTGGCTGGATTTTAGCTTGCAAAATCTTGAAGCTTGAAAATCTTATTATGGATGCTTACGGTGGTTTTTTTTGTTAGGCCTTTTGGTTGAAGGATGAGTTTTTTTTTTATTTTTTTTTATTTTTTTTTTATTTTTTAATTTTTTGCAAATTCTTATACCATTTAATTTCTTGTTGGGAAAAATAAATGTAAGATTTTGTCCGAGCAGTGAATTGTCCTATGGTTAAAAAAGAATCAATTGAATTTCTTATTATTATTGCTACTTAATGACATTCTTATTTGTTTCTTTTCTCTTCCAGTGTTAAGAATCTGCTAACCAGAACCACAATCCAAGAGCCTACGTTTGATAGGATAATAGTAGTTTACAGGTACTTCTTATTTTCATTTTTTTTATTATTGCTTTCTAAACAATGTTCTCAAGAACAATATCGTGCATTTTTATAGTGATTCTTGTCAGAAGATTGTTGTATTTGCTGTTGAACTGATGATATGCATGTAATGTATCACTATTTTGATATGAAGGAATTGGTCCTTTCACATCAGGAGGCTGAGGGTTCTTTTATTGGGGCTTATTGCATATTAGATAAAGCTCTTTTGGTGTTGCACTCATGAGCTACAGGAATTTTTATCATTTCTTTCACGGGGAGGGAGAATTACTGCTAGTTCTCTGAGTCACTTTATACTGAAATTAATTTCGAATAGATCAGATCGTAATAATTAATTGACTAATACTAAGATGATGGCTACTTTCCAGGCGAGCAGGTACCAAATCAAAACCAGATCGAGGAATTTATGTGAAGCATTTCAAAAACATTCCAATGGCTGATATGGAAATAGTTCTTGTGAGATTTGGTCACTTCTATCTCTCTAATCTTTGTTCCCACTTACGACATGGTGTTGAAACTTTTATCACTTGACAGCCTGAAAAGCAAAATCCTGGGTTAACTCCAATGGACTGGGTCAAATTCCTGGCCTCTGCTGTAGTTGGGCTGGTGAGTTATATGCATGAAGCTATAGCTGGCTGTTCATTTGCATTTTCTTCATCTTATTTGAAAGGCACTTACTGTGCCCTTGATTGCAGGTTGCTGTAGTTGGTTCAGTTGAAATGCCTAAGGCTGACTTGTGGGTCATTTTTGCTGTCCTTTCCACTGTGATTGGTTACATTGCTAAGACATACTTCACGTTAAGTCTCTCCTCCTATCTATGTATCTATCTATCTATCTTGTGCACATGGTGATGTTTTCTCTCAAATTCAAAATACTTCAATTCAGCTAAAACCAAACAAGTTCGAAGAGGCTACAAACATGTACAGAGAAAAATAAAATAGAAAATCGCTAAATAGTTGTACTAAAATATGAAATTCCTAAACAATTTCTAAAAGAAGAAGAACAATAATTTTGAAGCCCTTCTCTCCAAGATGGGCCAGAAGTATGAATCAAGCTTGAGATGTGCCTATGAGGAGGTATGTGAACCAGATCACATTTGCTTGAGCACATTTTCCCCTTTTCAATTCTACATGTGGCTACAGATGTTGTGGGCCTGAATGAATGGTCTAGAAAGAATATGGCACAACAAAGTGGCCTTGTCAATTTGAGTTCTCTCTTTTCTAACACATTGCAAGTTGTTGATTGCAATGTACCTGTTCCTTACTGCCTCTTCTTGTCCTATTCTTTTATCCCATTATGCCATATTTCATGGATAGTGCTGATACATCAAACTTAAGAGTCATTGGCCAGTTTCCTTCCACAATTGCTAATTTCTATCCTGTCTTAACTTAGGAAATATTCAGGAACGGATTTAATTTGGATTTTGCTCACTGACTTTGGAGGGGGTTGAACTGTTATCTTCCTCAAATTTTTAATAGTTCCATGCATCAGTGTATTCAAATAAGGGCAATTTCTGATATAGTTGCAATTAATGAGCTTTTAGAGGCTGTTATTGTTGCTTAGCACTCATGGATTCTGTATATTTGGTAGCTGGCTTGCCTCCTGTTTTTGTTTTTTCTCTGTTTCTTCCCTCCCTCTGTTTTTATTTTCTATGCTTATTGATGTGGCTTCTATTTCTTCAACCATCAACAGGTTTCAGCAAAATTTGGCTACATATCAGAACTTAATTACGCAGTCTATGTATGACAAGCAGTTAGATAGTGGAAGGGGTACTCTTCTTCACCTGTGTGATGATGTGATTCAGCAGGAAGTGAGTTTGAAGCTTGATGTTTCTTTTCCATTTCCTATCAAATATATTCTCTTTTTCATGACTGCCAACAACTTTTTTAGTAATTAAGGAGGCCAAAGAGGCAGTATTTGGAAATTATATGCCAATCATTACAAATTATATAACAATTATTCTGTTAAAAGGTTGTCTCGTGTTGTTAAGACATTATATTAGTGTGTTCATGCTGGAACATTTAAAAGGGTCGACCGATTTTAGGATTGAGGTATATCTTATGTTTCATTATGTATTGCCAGATGGTTTAATCAACTTGTTATTTCAGGTCAAAGAGGTTATTATCTCATTTTTTATATTGATGGAACAGGGCAAGGCTACACTGCAGGTTTGTATCACTTTTGCTCTTTGTTGTCTTTGAAGTTCTTGTCACCTTATTTAACTTTGCAATAATGTGAAACAGGACTTGGATCTGCGTTGTGAGGAACTAATTCAAGAAGAGTTTGGGGAAAGCTGTAATTTTGACGTGGATGATGCAGTTCATAAGTTAGAGAAGTTGGGCATTGTTTCTCGGGTGAGGAACTGCAAGAATTTAAAGTTTTATCTCAGCCAAAATAAAATATATTTAATTGCTTATAATTGTTGCTATATCATTCTGTTTAGGCATCCGAGAAAGATTGATTAGTTGATATGGAAATATTTATATGTCAGCTTGTAGTTGTTCATTGATGAGGGTATATATGGTTTTCATGCTGTTTCACTTGGGACCAAATTGGATGAGTGGGTCCGATGATTGAGCTAATAGACACAATGAAGTTAACGAGGCATTGAGCAGGAAGTCTAAATTTGTTGGTTTGGGGGGTTTGCCTGGCTGAGTGGAATATGCCAGTAAGAGACTTGTCTCAGCTGCAAAGGGATATCCTCATCTATGATTTGTTAATATACGAGTGAATGACATACAAATAAAATAAAGCAAAGATACGTGTGCATTTATGTCGAGTATCATTCACTTCTAGTGGTTTGCTTTCACGGGACTGGCACATGCAAATAAGGCTTGTGTATTTGCATTTTGATTATGTAATTACTGTAGGATGTAAACTAGTCCTTGGTCAAATTGATGTACTCATCTCTGATATTTTATTGTGCTGTCTGTTCATATGTTTTTTCTAACTCTTAAGCATTTAAAACTGCAGGATAGTCTGGGACGCTATTTTTGTGTTGGCTTAAAACGTGCTAATGAGATTATTGGCACTACAACCGAAGAGCTTATCCTCAAGGCAAAACAGGGTGTTAGTACTACTTGATGCTGCTGGCTTTGGTAGATGAGGAGCTTGTATATGTATATCGTTCATAACTGTCTGAGTGTTATCTGCAGTAGAAAGCTAGACTAATGGGCTCCTCTAGATGTTTTTTTTTTTTTTTTTAATCTGATTGCTTTATGATCTTTTTCTCTACATTAATCATTTAATATTTGTAAATCACGAATACGTATAAGGTGTGACTTTGCTGTTTTGCTGTAAGGTAATTATTTCATTGACAGTTGATATTCAATCTGTTGGTGAGTTTTACAATTACAGTGAATGAACATAATTAAGACCCTGGAAGAGGTGTTTATCGAATTGAATTCACTTATTGATCGTTGAATTTTTTAATTTTTTTTTTTTTTATTTTCCAATATCCACCAATTATTGTGGTGTTTTGATCATTGGCTGGGAGAAACAAAGGGCGCAGAGAAGGAAGGTTCAGGATTTCAAATTATAGAAAATTCTTAATGCATCAAAGACAGGAAAGATGAAAAGAGGAAATGCCACATTTCACCGAATTGCATTCCTCTGTTGTTTATATTTACCTTTACATAGGACAGGATTGTTAGCTAGTTCAATGCAATTGTGTCACGTTTTTTTTTTCCCCTTTCAAATCGTCCATATGACATTTAAATTTCAATATCTCACATCATTAGTGCATGTAAAATTTTAAAATTAAAGCTGAATTATTATCTAGTCTCTAAAATTTAGTGAAATTTATCTTTATTTTTAAAAATTATTTAAAGTCGTATTGTTCAATTAAATAATCACTATAAATTTTTGTGTTAAATTTTAATTTTATTATTAAAAAATTTTGAATTTTCTTTCGCATATTACTATCAAATCAAGCCGAATTTTTCTGACCATCGCTAATCTTTTCCTGTCTTTAGCTTAAATTGTGTCAGATAAAATTTGGTAATACAAATAATAAACATGGCGTTTTGATCTTAATCAAAATGTCAAACACTATCTTAAAAACGGTTGTATCACAGAGCTTTTTAGTATTTGCTTATAGCTTTTGAAAGCAAACTCACAGTGTATCTATCTAATAAGGAAACATAAATGCTAATCTTTATAAACGAAGGCCACATTGATGCTTAAATTAATAATAATGAAAAAAAAAAAAAAAAAAAAACTTGCTGGTTTGGTTATTGATTCAACGGTTGAACCGGCCATTTTTGAGAACACTGAACCGACCGGTCTTTTTAACAAGTATAGAAATGAAGTTTCGCGCCGAAGATGATAACAGCTATCTGGTTTTACAGTTATTCAAAGAGAAGAAATTGCAGTATAGAAGCTAAGAATTTAACCAAATTCACTTTCTTTTCCATGGATTCCAAAAGAAAACCCTCTCCTTTCATGTTCCGAATCTTCTTAGCTTTTGTTCAGGGTAATCTTCTCTTATATATGTATGGAGCTGCCACTGTAACTCGATCCTTGAGAATTAGTAGAATTGCAATTGAGTTATTTCGAAAATGGTGAAAAATGAGAAAGAAATCATTCGACTGGAGAGGGAAACTGTAATTCCAATTCCGAAACCACAGCTTATCTCGACTTTGAGCAGCAGCATTGGTACCTCACCCTTTCACAAATTATTTATTTTTTTCACGATCTTCTAAGGTTATTAACTTAGATTGTTTCAAATTGGCTCGGTTTTTCTTCTTATTGTATCCCTACATGGAATTAGAGTTTTTTAATGTTCTGCAGAGGATGGTGACCGGGCTGAGTTTCTGAAGTTCTGCAAGAGAGTTGAATACACAATTCGAGCTTGGTACCTTCTGCAGTTTGAAGAGTTGATGGTATTCAAGTTATTTTTATCTCAATAACATTTTCTATCTTGAAGATGTTTCTTTGTTACTGTTGTAACTTGAATTAAATACATTTTGTGTCTGCAGCAACTTTACTTCCTCTTTGACCCTGAGACAGGAGCTCAGAATTTGAGGCAGCAAAACTTATCTTCTGAAGAAATTGACACACTTGAACAGAATTTTCTAGAATATTTTTTTCAGGTATTAATGTATTATGAATGTGTACTTGTATATGTACATCTGAAATCAAATTACTGGCAAACCATTGGTGTGGTGTTTTTCATGATTGTCATATCTATGAAACAGGTGATGGACAAGAGCAACTTCAAGATAGCAACTGATGAGGAGATTGATTTTGCACTCTCAGGGCAGTATCTTTTAAATCTTCCCATCATAGTTGATGATTCCAAGGTTTGTTAATATATGCATTGACATGATTGCATTTTATAGATGTCAATATATATTTATTTTTCATTGTTTGTGCATATTATGGAGATTTTCATGTGTTCTCCAACCCTTTTTTTGTGTGTGTAGCTTGACAAGAGACTTTTGGCAAGGTACTTTGATGAGCATCATCATGAAAAGCTTCCTAAGTTTGCTGATAAGGTAATGCGCTAAATACTTTGTATTTGAGTTTACTTTTCTCATTAGGTCCATCATTTTACACCATGCCTTTCTCAAGAGGACTAATACCTCGTGTTCGAAATCTTTTAGTACATTATCTTTCGAAGAGGGATTGGATGTGATCGTAGAACTGATTATTTTATCATGGAAAAAGCGGAGATACTCATCGGAAGGTTTTGGGCATTTCTTTCAAGACTGAAGCGGTAAGAAGATTTTGCTCATGGTGCAAGAACTTGATTGCTTATAGGATATAATTTGACAGACCTGAGATTTCAGATAATTTAAAATTTCTATTTCTGTGCACATGAAATGCCATCCGATTATATTGGAATGAAATTAAACATCATGTCTCTTATCTTATTACTCATTCATCATTAGAAGTATTTCATTTATGGTTTCCATATATAAAGTTGCCGGATAAAATAGATAAAAATGATGTATCAAATTACCTTCAATCCCCAGCTCCTCTCCAGCCAGAAAAGATTCACACTATTATGTTGGTTTCAGGCTAGAGAAACTATGGGCGAAAAGGTCAAGTGGACAAGGAAAGAAAAATCTAAAGAAGAATGATGAAATCAACACTAAATCAGATCAGGGCTTTGTATCTATTGCACGAATTAGTCTCCAAAATATGAAGATAAGGTTGTGAAAGTCATCTGAATGCTTGTGGTTATTGCTATATAAATAACAGTTTTACTTTACATATCCACCTTGTCAGTAATCAGTTGGATTACTGGCATCTTAAACAATTTTTTTTTTCACTCAGCTTGAAATTTGCATATCTTTCAAAATATTTGGATTCGACTCTCTCACTTATATGTAACAAGTCGTAAACCACTTTTGAGCATCTTGAGATAGTTGCATAATACCCAAATTCTTTGTGAAAAGTTTTGTGTTATCATATCATATAATATCTATCTGCAATTCTTTTTGTTGTCTTGAACTTGTATTTGCAGTTACTTTAGCTTTTCTCTCATGATTCATTTGGTCAATTTATATTTTAATTGTTCCTTAATCCTTATATGTCACCATTGCACAAGCAGTTCAATGATCTGCTGTCACGAAACTACTCTCTTTTTCTCTCATGTCTGGTTTTATGCACACCTATAACAAGTTTAGAAACACTGGAACTTGATGGCTGGGAGCACTTCCACTTTTGGATCAAGGCTTTAAACCCCTTCATTGACTTAATACAGCCACCCTAACTATGAAATGCCATGATGTTGTTAATATATAATGTAGTTCAAGGCAACAAAAAAAGAATCTGGTTAGTAAAATTTAGTCTTGCAGTTAATATATTAATTTGTTTAGGTGTTAGAAAGAGTGGGGAGGAAGTTGATTGGTCATGACCAAGCAATTAATTATACATGAAGAGAAAATCTCATGAACATTAATTTGCATATATGAAAAACACAAAAAAACAACAATATGGCTTTGTTAATTTGATTTGCACAAATTGAATTAGTCATGATTATTGTCACCAAATAACATTCCCATTTCTGCTGTGTTCTCAGTATTAGCAATTTGCTGAGCAGGACTGAAATACAAGAGCCTGCATTTGAAAGGATAATAGTTGTTTACAGGTATTGCTTATCTATCTTTTGCTTTATAATATTGCTATATGATCAGTGTCATAGTGAGCAATATCTTGCATGATTATATTGACATTTTTTGGTGGTCATTCTCATTGTAAGGTAGGGCATATTTCATATTAGACAAAAGTCTTTTGGCTGATGATCTCATCAGCTATGTGAATCTTTTTATTTGAGGGGATAGGAAAGTGAAATTCCTGAACCTGTTCCTTAAGCCTTTCTGAAACTGATTTGAAAAGGCACAAGTTTTTTTGACACAATGAAGAATATTGATTACCAGGCGAGCAAGAACCAGAGGAATCCATGTGAAGCATTTCCAGAAAATTCCAATGGCTGATATGGAAGTAGTCCTTGTGAGACTTTAGCTGATGTGTCCTCATTTCTTACTCCTTAAATTCTCCCATTGCTTTGATGTTAAGATGCCATATGACCTGGTTTTGTACTCTTATGCCTGGAACAGCCTGAGAAGAAGAATCCTGGATTAACTCCAACAGACTGGATTTCGTTCTTGGGTTCTGCAGTGGTTGGGCTGGTGAGTTTTATGAGAAGTTGTCTTCTTTATTTTGTCCAAAATCAAATGCACTTAAAAAACCTTTCTTTTCAGGTTACTATACTTAGTTCACTTAAAGTGCCTACTGCTGATCTTTGGTTCATTTATGCTCTGCTTTCCACAGTGATCGGTCACTGTGCTAAGATATACTTCAAGTAGAGTCTCTCTCTCTCTCTTCCCCCGGTTACTTTTCTCTGTTTTGAATTGAATTCATCTGTAAATGTTGTTCACTTTAACACTTAACGTCAGAAAATCTTTGTGCAACAAATTTTCCTGGGCAGGTACCAGCAGGACTTGGCTAAATATCACAACTTAATTACACAGTTCATGTATGACAAACAACTAGATAGTGGAAGGGGTACTCTTCTTCACTTGTGTGACAGTGTCATTCAACAGGAAGTAAGTTTCAACCTCGATGTTTCCTTTTCCATTTACTATCAAATATTTTGAACTTTTTAACAATTAATTTAGTCACTGTATTATGTTATACCTTCAATTGTTGTGTTGAATATAGAACTATAATTAACTAGTCAATTGTATTCAGGTCAAAGAAGTTATCATTTCCTTTTATACATTGATGAAACTGGGCAATGCTACTAGGGAGGTATGTCTATTTTCTGTTAATGTGTCTTGATTACTGGCAGCTATTATATGATTACTAATCTCGCACCTCCATGGTAATCTGAACTAGGATTTGCATAAGCATTGCGAAGAATTAATAAATGAAAAGTCTGGCAATAGCTGTAAGTGTGATGCCGATGATGCCATCCAAAAATTTTTGAAGTTTGATGTGGATGATGCAGTACAAAAATTGTTGAAGTTAGGCATAGTTTCTCAGGTGAGGACCTTAAAATGTTCAGTAAATATGTATCAGAAATCTGTTATGTTCTGGCATTTCTTAACTCAAGTGAGTATCTTGGGAAAACAGGATAATCTAGGACAGTATACTTGTGTTGAGCTAAAACATGCCAATGAAATTATCGGCACGACCACCGAAGAGCGTCTCCTTATGGCAGAACAGGATACTGACAAGGCTTGATGCGTCTCCAAAAGTGGAATATACTTACCATAAATTGATCCATTGCCAAAATTAATACTTTAAAACTGTAATATACAGTTGACAGTTGTGCTTGCAAACAAGGTCCTGTAGTCCATGCATACTAAGTTTTAAGGTATTCAGTAGCTTTGTAAGCTGTTTCTGTTGTCTGTAAATATATGTAAATCTTAAATTCATGTAACTTCATTTTTCCATAAAAATGCAATTCTATGATAGGTTGTGGTCAATCTTATTGTTGTATCTTTTTGCCAAGAATAAAAGATTTTCAAAACTTGTAAATTCCTCATGTCTTTTTTAGTATTTTCGTTTTAAAATCCATGGAATTTGAATTTCCAGCTTCAATCCACTTATCAGAAATGACTAATGCCTGTTAAGAGTTGATGAATCATATAACCTAATCTAAGTTTTTAGATATTAATGAAAAACCCTAATTTTATCCTACATTTTTTATTTTGTTAATTATATTCTAATTTAAAACTTTAATTACAATTTTAAGTGAATTCAAGTTGAAATTGAAAATAATATTATTTTCTTATTAGTTAGAACTCAAAGTATCAAAATAAACTTAATTTAATTTATGTCAAATTGTCAATTTCAAATTACTTTACACTTTAATTTTTAGAAATTTGCATTTTTTTTTTTTTTTTTTTTGAAGGTAAGAATTTTGCAATTAGTTATACCATAATCTCTAAATTATGAAATTTTTGGAAATATTTTAAACCCTCAAATTTTAGAATTTTTTGATTTTGAAAATTATATATTAAGGTAAATCCCAATTTTTTTAATTATCCCAAATCCATATAAACATTGAGATTTAAAGAGTTATTTTTTCCAAAAAAAAAAATAATAATAATATATTAAACATTAAAAAGCAAGAATCCAGTTTTAAACGGTTGGTAAATTCTTGGTGCACGCATCTTCAAACAAATCAATGGTGATAATTGAAGAAAACATCAGAGCTCGAGCACAGGTAATCATTTTCTTTCGCTAAGGCAAATGACTGCCGCTCAAGTTCGAGCTCCAAACATTTTCCCGCCGAAGAGAGCGGGCATCAATGGAACCCCAACGAGAAGAAGAAGAAGAAGAAGAAGAAGAAGATGATGATGAAGAATTGATGACGTAATTAATTTTGGGTTTGCTCCTTATTAGTCAGAGGACAAGAAAAGGAGAGTTCTTTTATTCTTTCTTGAGAAAAAAATGGGTAAAAAGAAAGACATAATTCATCTGGAAAGAGAATCTGTAATTCCCATTATCAAGCACAAGCTCATTTCTACCTTATCGGACCACATTGGTATTTTCTATTTGTCGTTTTGATATAATCATTAGTACTTATTTTGCCAACTGGCTTTCCAAATTTTTAAATTTAATTTATTGTGCAGAACAAAAATCTGATCGCGATGAATTCTTAAAGCTTTGCCAGAGAGTCGAATACACAATTCGAGCATGGTACCTTTTGCATTTTGAGGACCTCATGGTATTAATTTTATCCTCTTATACATAGATATAGGTTTATTTATTTATTTATTAATTTTTGTATCTGTTCTTTTCATGCACTGTTCTATATGAATTTGATTAGAATTGTCTTTTTGACAGACACTATATGCACTCTTTGAGCCCATTTATGGTGCAAAGAAATTGAAGCAGCATAATCTAACCCCTGAAGAGATTGATAGTTGTGAACAGCAATTTTTGACGTGCTTATTTCAGGTATTGTAGATTTCCTAACTTGCATTGACCTTTTGATTTGATATGTTAGTGCTGAAACTTTGAGGGTAAATGTCATTTCGTTTAACATTTAAATATTTGCAAATATTTAATATATATTAACCATAGAATCATTTCTACTTTGATTTGCTTTTTATGCAGATTATGGATAAAAGTAATTTCAAAATATCAACAGATGAGGAAATTGATGTTGCGCTATCTGCAGAATATCGGTTAAATCTTCCAATTGTAGTAGATGAATCTAAGGTAAGGTTTTATGCACATTAAAATCCTATTACACACACAAACATATATACGTAATTTGCTGCTTTTTGCAGAGGTGGGGTTGAAACATTTGTATAAATTATTTTGAAGTTTTGCATATTGTCTGCAAAGTTGCTGATTCTAATGTTCTGTCTTGTTGAATTTAGCTTGACAAGAAGCTGTTCACAGATTACTTTTCAAAGAATCCTCATGAGAACCTCCCATATTTTGCTGATAAGGTAATGCTAAAAACAAGATTGTTGCAATGTTGAAAATTCTTTCAGGAATGAATGATTAGAACTGCGTTAGGCAATGACTGGGTATTGTTGGGTAATTGTAGAAATATGAGACATTGAGACTGCCATATATATACATTCATTTTCCTGTCTTTTTGAGTCACCCTGAAATCAATGTGATAAACTGCATGCATCCATTTATATGAGTTGTTGTTTTGTGGTTACCTGTTACTTCTCACCTGGCCTGTTCTTCCTATTGCATTAGTGTCAACTGAATTTGTGGTTTCTTTTTCAATAGTTACATGAACTTGTGACATATATGATAAATAAAGCATTGTTGCTGTATCAATAAATCTTCTGATATTTTAGAACAAACAGAGCCTTGTTGGAAAACAAAAGAAATGGGCTCTAACACCATATCAGAAACCCAAACTCAACCTCAAAACAGGTTATAAGGTGGTCTCAAGGCCTTCGCATAGGCAACCAGGGAGTAAGAGATTGAATGGGCTTTTTAGAAGAACTTCTTTGACAACAAGGAATTATATGAAGTTTGAAGAGTTCTATTTTGTTCCTTATTTTCATGTGACTAGACTTTGTTGAACCTATTTTATGGAAAAGAAAAAAAAAAATACTTACCATACTTGTAGCCACGAGGATATCACTGTGTGTACTTGTGCATGCACTTATGCAGATTCATTTGCTTTATTGTAGTTTATAGTCTTTCGGCGTGGATTTGGAATAGATCAGATGACAGCTTACTTCATCAAAGCAAAAATAAATACAATCCTTTGGCGTATGTGGAAGTTTTTCATGAGAATTACTGGGTAACTGCTAAATTTTATTATAATTAAGAAGTATTTGTGCTATGAACCCCTCTTCTGCAGTCAATTTCATTTGTTGTCACATTTTTTGTACTATCGCTCAACATTATTTTGAAAAGTAATACTTGTTTGGCTGAATTTGGAGAATTTCCTTGAAATTTAGCAATTCATTACTCTTATAAGGCTTTTCTGCTTGTAGGTTGAAAGTTTGCTTCAAAAAGTCAGGAACACAACATAAGAAAGATCCAAAACCTAAACCTATTCAAATCCACATAGAAGAAGATGACAGTGATTTATACGTTGAACGAATCCGTATTGAGAAGATGAATCTCAGGTTTTCTTAAATAGCTAATTGCTATAGTGATGCTAGCTCATTGCTTATTTTTGATATCATTTTTTTTTCTTTTGTCTCCACAGTTTCTCTAATCTTATAGGCCAGGTTACAATCCAAGAACCTACCTTTCAGAGTATAATTGTTGTTTACAGGTATTGCTTCTTTCTCTTTCTTTTTCCTTATTAGCTTTATAAATTCAAATCTGAATAATTTGTGTATGCTCATATTCTATCATTGCTAATAATCAACTCACTCATTTTTATAACTGTATTGAGACACACAATATTAAAAATATATTCCCATAAATGATAGTATAATTAGTCAGGTGTAAAGACTTCGAAAATGAATATTGGTGTTGGTTTATATCCGCAGGAGAGCAAGTTCCAAAAAAGAAACGGAACGGAATATATATGTGAAGCATTTCAGAAACATTCCAATGGCAGATATGGAGATAGCACTCGTGAGTTTTTACTGATTGTTTTCATTTATTTTGTTCTTTGTTATTTAGCTGTTTATTTAGACTTGGAACTTGTTGCATTCACAGCCAGAAAAGAAAAATCCAGGTTTAACTCCAATGGATTGGGTCAAATTCATTGGTTCTGCTGCAGTTGGACTGGTCAGTAGTCACGGATCCATGAAATTGAATGTATACGAAGTTATTAGTTCTTTTTCGACCCCCTCGGTGACATGAACAATGTGCTATTGTACAGGTTACTGTAATTGGTTCACTTCACGTCCGTAAGGCTGATATCCGAGTCATTTTTGCTATCCTGTCGTCTGTGGTTGGTTATTGTGTTAAGACATACTTCACGTTAAGTTTCTTTCTTTTCTCCTTAACTTGATCTGTTCTATTTTATGATTATGATTGCTTGTTTGTGATGCATATTCTAGGAAAAATCATCTACCTTTACTAAATTTAGCACTCTGTTTCAAGTGGAGGACAAATTTTCAAGTTGAATCAAATTTTCATTTGAACTGGTGTTACTGGACTCTGTTTTCCTGACAGTTAAATAACACTTTTTCTTTATTCTAGATCCTCAAAGACCAATTTTTTTTTTTCATGACTCAATTTTCTGACTATTTTATTTCAAATCTAACAGCCACATCAGTTTTTTAATGAATCTTTAGTATCGTAATAGCTATATATGTTCTGCAGATTATTATATATTATATCCTTATCAAGGCTAACCTTTCTTGGTTTCCTCACAGGTTCCAAAGTAACTTGGTTTCCTATCAGAGTTTAATAACTCAGTCTGTATATGACAAACAATTGGATAGTGGAAGAGGCACTCTTCTTCACTTGTGTGATGATGTGATTCAACAAGAAGTAAGCAGTAAGCAAGAAACTTCAAATCTTTCCAATTTATTATCTAACAGATTGAGTTTAAAAACTTGTACATTGTTATATTTCCCATAAGTTCTTAATCTTTCTTTCCATATTTTTTACAGGTATTAGTTATGGAGATGATATATTATGAAATCAATTATATATGTCAATGCATATATATCCATTGATTTGAAATTATTAAAACTCAAATGCAAGTGTTATTTTTCTTGAACAGATTACATAACATAGAAAAGTGTAGCATGTACTCTTTGCTTATGGTAGTGTGGGTACTGCAAGTAAGAAGTTCATTTATAAGGAGAAATTTATCCAAAATGAAATCAATTAATGAATAAACTAATTTAATCTCTCATGAAATCAATTTCTCCTTGTTCTTTTACCTTATTTACCATCGTCTGTCTACAGAAAAATGGCAGATCAAAACTTTCTTATGTACATTTGTTTTACTACTATGGTTATACTAAATTAGCCAAGTTTAAACATTGATTCTGATGAATTTATTCCCTCCAACAATTCCGTTTCACGGACTTTTAAATATACAGGTAAAAGAGGTGATTATTTCATTTTTTATATTGATGCAACAAGGGCAAGCTACAAGACAGGTACACAACTCTTTAGAGCTCTTTGCCCCCATGCTTTCATGATTTATGCAGTGTGTATATAGATTCTGCAAGGCACTGCTAAACATTAATGCACATACATATCTTTGCAATGCTCTAAAGTAGGAACTTGATTTGCGGTGTGAGGATCTTATTAAACAAGATTTTGGTGAAGACTGTAATTTTGATGTAGATGATGCTGTTCAAAAGTTAGAGAAGTTGGGAATTGTTACTCAGGTGATTCTCTTTTCTTTCTTGCTCTTCCTCTTGCTGCTGATCAAATTCATTGTGGCATCTTCTTGTCTAATCACTCATCTTTGAACTCAAATGTTTTTTCATCAATTTCTCCTCAATCGCAAAAATGAACATTGTAATTTATACCAATTAAGTATAATTGCAACTATTTTTTGCAGTTTAGGGGAAAAAAAATTATTTTTCGATGATTGGATATAATTGTAAATTTTCAAAAAGATGTTCTTTTTTATATATATTTTGTGATAAGGCCTTTACATTATTAGTGATTGAAATGAAGATTGTTGAAATCAGGACACTGCTGGAAACTATGCATGTGTAGATATAAAACAAGCTAATGAGATAATTGGCACCACAACAGAAGAGGTGGTTCTTAAGGCTAGACATGGTAATATCTCTTCAAGATACTCGGGATTGGGAGGGTCATCGAGCAGCTCCTCTTCTAGATTCTCAGGACTAGGAGTGATGTCGGAATTCACACATTATTGACTAGTGATGCCACGTTAATGTACTTAAAGAAGATTTTACATCACACACCCAGATATACCTTAGCAGTAAGTGCACATGTAACTTAGCAATAGATTGAAGTTCATCTCTGTCTCTAATACCCTATATGTTAAAAAGAAAATAGAGAGAAATCTTTCATCTCCGGTTAGGTTGTTCATGTACATAATGTCAATGTTATGGAAAGTATATTCTTTTCCAATTTTTTTAGTATAAAACAAGATATCTTCATAGATTGTGAATGGTAAAGGCAGCAGATAACTTCAAATATGATCTTTTGTTTCTGCTGAAATATTGCCTAGTTTGCACAACTGCTCAAGCCATCTTCTTGTGTTTTTTCATGTTCTGGAAACCACTAGTTCATTTTATCCTTGAGAAAAGGAAGCATGCATTATTATTTTAGTAATCAGCAAAGCAATTCAGTGTCGTGTCAATAGAAGATCCTCCAGGACAGAGAGAGGATCTTCGAGCCAAATGATAAAGCAATCAACAGAGAAGTAGTAAAAGCTGAAACCCAGATTTTTACAAGAATAGCCTCTCACCTGATTGTACTAAGATGAATCTCCTTCAAACTTCATCAGCCATGGTGCAACCGCTAGTAACCAGCAGTCTAGAGTCTGCCTTGTAAACTGTAACATAGTAGAGTGAGGTTCAAAATTGACGAAGCCTTCCCTTTTAAAAATTTCGGATGTATTGATCGGAAACTCAGCAGCCATAAAATCCCAGGCTGCAAAATGAGGTGATTGAATTGGTAAGCAAAAAGAGGATGTTTCCAGTTAACAAAGTAAGTGCCCATTTATCCTATGTTCTTCTAATTTGGGCAGAAAGGAACATCATATGTTGTTTTATCAAGGAATAACTTTTATTTTTCTTTTTCTTTTTTCTTTTTTTGAGAGTTTAAGGCAACCTATAATAATAATAATAATAATAATAATAATAATAATTTGTAAAAAAACATTTCCATAATGGACAGGAAAAGTGAGTTATTTTTCCTTCTACATACCATGCCTATAATGCCTTGTCAACGTTGGATCCAATAAAACTCTTTGCACAAACAGAGAAGTGAGAACTGCCCATAAAATGTCCAGTAAGCCAATGGTTTATGCAAAATAACTCCAGCTGAAGATAGATGGTAAAAGAAGGAAGAGGAATGAAAATTTTAGCATAACAATTGAGAACTCCTTTAAATAAGTCAAAAGAATAGCAAAAAAAATTCGTGGTTACCTTGCCCAATCTTAACTTTGGAGAGAGATCACTTAGTTATGGTTCCAAGCAACAAGAGTACCCCTGCAGACACCTGTAGCAACTGAAACCCATTGTCATGTGCAGATTCACTCCCACTAACATTATCAACAAATATGAACAATTGCTTGGCAGAGTAAGAAAATACAGAATACTTAAAAATCTTGGGAAGTTGTAACTGTAAAATTTATTTTTGAGGTGCATAGTTCAATAAGCAACAGAGAACTTTTAATTGAGTTTTGATGAATGAAGTGCTTGTAAATTTGTTGCATAAAAAAAGATATTTTATTTTCCATAAGTGAACCTGACAATGTATTTTGTAATATGAAATTCAAAATTTAAAAAAATTTCCCCAAGGACTCTGAATTATAAAACTTTTCGATATTGTTAAGGATTAGTTGTAAATAGAACTCTATTAGGAGTTGTAAATAGAACTCTATTAGGAGTTAGATTCTAAATAGGTTTATAGTATCTTGTATGTGTATATATATGTGTCCCTATTGATGAATCAAATATAGAAAAATATTTTCCCACATTAAATCTACATGGTATCAGAGCCTGTGGCTCTTTAAACTTGATTTTTTGCCGTTTGCATAGAAAATTCCGGCGTTCCCTCAAAATCCGGTCACCGGATTTCCTGCAGGTGGTGGCTGTCAGTGTTGGTGACTGTTCTAGGGTCACTTTTTTGTCTCACCGCCCACTCCAGGAGTTGCTCCAGCTGCCGATCGGTCTTTCCCCAGAATCCGGTCACCGGATTCCCTGCGCGTGGGCCTCACGCGCCGATACAAGATTCTGCTACAGTACCACGCGCCGGCGCGTGGCGGCGCGTCCAGCTGTTTCCGGCGATCGGAAATTGTGTTCTGGCTTCGTTTTTCTGTCAGCAGTCTACTCAGGTGGTTGTTTTTCCGATCCGGCGACATTTTGGTAGGGGCGTACTCAGTTTTGTCAATTTGGCGTTTCAGGTTACCTTTCGTTCCTGTTTGCATTGAAAGACTATTTTTTTTGGTGTCTGTTTCTGCGTTGCTGGTAGGGGATTTAGTTTTTATTAATAATGGATCCTCCAACTACAGATTCTAAAACTACTATTACTGAATTGATCCCAGCAATGAATAAGATCACAGAACATAAATTGAAAGGAAATAATTATTTAGATTGGAGTAAGACAATTCGAATTTATTTGCGAAGTGTTGAAAAAGATGATCATCTAATTGATGATCCACCAACTGATGACACTAGGCAACGTTGGCTCAGGGAAGATGCTAAGTTATTCCTACTGATTCGCAATTCTATTGACAGTGAAGTAGTTGGATTAATCAATCATTGTGAGTTTGTTAAAGAATTAATGGAATATCTTGAATTCTTGTATTCGGGAAAAGGTAATCTGTCTCGTATGTATGAGGTCTGCAAAGGATTTTATCGGGCTGACCAGCGAGATATGCCCCTTACAGCTTATTTCATGGAATTTAAAAAGATTTACGAGGAACTTAATGTTTTATTGCCTTTTAGTCCCGATGTTAAGGTTCAACAAACGCAGCGAGAACAAATGGCTGTGATGAGTTTTCTTGCAGGTCTTGCTCCAGTTTTTGAAACTGCCAAATCACAAGTTCTTTCAGGCAGTGATGTTACCTCTCTTCAGGAGACTTTTGCTAGATTGCTACGTACTGAAGGTTCTCATACACCTTCCCCTTCTGATAATAGTGCCCTTG
Organism: Jatropha curcas; assembly: GCF_041381405.1. Lineage (NCBI taxonomy): Eukaryota > Viridiplantae > Streptophyta > Magnoliopsida > Malpighiales > Euphorbiaceae > Jatropha > Jatropha curcas. The sequence goes on from NC_143151.1 coordinate 29,009,915, forward strand.
TGAGTCATAATCAAGTAGCTAGACAGCCAGGAAACAGAGGAAGAGGAGGAAATAACCGTGGTAATGGACCAATCACTCGGGAGACAAGCATTCTTATCTGTCATTATTGTCATGAACCTGGTCACACTAAACGGTATTGCAAGAAACTAATAAATAAGCCACCAAGGGTAAATATGGCACATCAAGATTATGCAGTTACTTCTTCTGACAACAATGTAACAATTTCTGCTGCGGAGTATGCTGAGCTCTCTAGATACCGTTCCTCTAAGTCTACTGATTCCTCAATTGCTGCTGCTGCCAACTCAGGTACTCCTCCTTCCTGTCTTATGTCTACCTCATCAGAGTGGGTCATTGATTCTGGTTGCACCGATCACATGACAGGTAACCCTAGTCTCTTATCCTCATTAAAAGAACCTAAACAATTTAATCGTCATGTTACTCTAGCTGATGGGTCCACATCTCCTGTCAAGTGTATTGGCACTGCCAATCCCATTCCATCTCTTCCATTGTCTTCTGTTTTTTGTTTGCCTCGTTTTTCGTTTAATCTATTATCTGTTAGCAAAATTACTCGTATGCTGAATTGTTGTGTCAAATTTTATCCTACTTATTGTGTGTTTCAGGATCTTTTGACGAAGCGGATTATTGGTAGAGGACGTGAGTCTAGTGGCCTTTATCTTCTGGATGAACACGTTTCATTATCTCTGGCTTGTGCTGGTGCTCTATCTCCTCTTGAGGTTCATTGTCGTTTGGGTCATCCATCATTGTCTACTTTAAAGAAGTTGTGTCCGCAGTTTCAGTCTTTATCAAGTTTAGAATGTGAATCTTGTCAATTTGCCAAATATCATCGTTTACCTTTAGTTCCTCGAGTCAATAAACGGGTTTCATCCCCTTTTGAGTTAGTTCATTCTGATGTTTGGGGTCCATGTCCTGTTATTTCTAAAACTGGCTTTCGGTATTTTGTAACTTTCGTGGATGATTATTCTCGTGTTACTTGGTTATTTTTAATGAAAACTCGTTCTGAGATATTCTCTATTTTTTGTTCTTTTTGTGCTGAAATTAAAACTCAATTTAATACTTCTATTCGCATATTGCACAGTGATAATGCTAAAGAATACCTATCTAGTTCCTTCCAATCTTATATGTCACAAAATGGTATTCTCCATCAAACGTCTTGTGTTGATACTCCTTCTCAAAATGGGGTTGCAGAAAGAAAGAATCGACATCTTCTTGAGGTTGCTAGGGCACTTTTATTCCAAATGAAGGTCCCTAAACATTTTTGGGCTGATGCTGTCTCTACTGCATGTTTTTTGATTAATCGCATGCCTTCTTCTGTGCTTAATGGTGCAATTCCTTATAATGTCTTGTTTCCTTCTAAACTTTTATTCCCCATTGAACCTCGTATTTTTGGTTGTACTTGTTTTGTTCGTGATGTTCGTCCACAGGTTTCCAAATTAGATCCAAAGTCCCTTCGTTGTGTTTTCCTTGGGTATTCTCGGCATCAAAAAGGGTATCGTTGTTTCTCTCCCGATCTTGACCGTTATCTTATTTCTGCAGATGTCACATTTTTTGAGAATACTCCATTTTTTCCTTCTTCTATACATAAGAGTGAGGGGGAGGATGATGACCTTTTAGTCTATGCTATCCAGCAAGTTCATAAATCTCCTGCTCCTGCTCGTATTCCTGACCTTGCTCCTGCTCCTACTCCAGTGTCTGCTGCTCCTATGCCCACTCCTGCACCAGCATCTACACGCCCTCGTTTTGAACAGGTTTATTCCAGGAGACTAGGGACTCTTGACTCACTTCCTCCACCTGCCGTTTCAACAGAAGATCCGGTTCTCTCCACTCAACCTGAGCCTGTGCCATCCACTCCCCAGTCAGACCTTGACCTTCCCATTGCTCTTCGAAAAGGTAAACGCCAGTGTACCTACCCTATTTCCTCTTTTGTTAGTTATGATCATCTTTCTTCTTCATCTCGTTGTTTTGTAAGTAACTTAGACTCTGTCTCTATTCCTAAAACTGTTGTCCAAGCTTTGTCTCATCCTGGTTGGTGTGCAGCAATGAAAGAGGAGATGGCTGCCTTAGATACTAATGGTACTTGGGATCTTGTGCCTCTCCCGGCAGGTAAGAAAGCTATTGGTTGTAAGTGGGTTTTCACCGTTAAAGTGAATCCTGATGGGACTGTTGCTCGTCTCAAGGCTCGATTAGTTGCAAAGGGCTATTCTCAGATCTATGGCCTTGATTATTCTGATACTTTTTCTCCTGTTGCCAAATTGTCTTCTGTTCGTTTATTTATTTCATTAGCAGCTACTTTTGACTGGCCTTTACATCAGCTGGACGTTAAAAATGCCTTTCTTCATGGGGATCTTCAGGAGGAAGTTTACATGGAGCAACCACCAGGCTTTGTTGCTCAGGGGGAGTCGGGTAAAGTGTGTAAACTTCGAAAATCTCTTTATGGCCTAAAACAGAGTCCTCGAGCTTGGTTTGGTAGATTTTGCAATGTGGTACATCAATTTGGCATGCAGAAGAGTACTTCTGATCATTCTGTATTTTTCAGAAGTACTAAGACTGGTTTGATTCTACTTGTGGTTTATGTTGATGACATTGTTATTACAGGGAGTGATTCAGCCGGCATTACATCACTCAAATCATTTCTCCAGACCCAGTTCCAGACAAAAGACTTAGGACTGTTGAAGTATTTTTTGGGTATTGAAGTATCTAGGTGTAAGAGAGGCATCTTCTTATCTCAAAGGAAGTATGTCCTTGACTTACTGAAGGAAACTGGAAAGTTGGGTGCCAAGCCATGCAGTGCTCCAATGACTCCAAATATGCAACTTTCAATTGGTGGTGAGCTATTTGATGATCCTGAGATGTATAGAAGGTTAGTGGGCAAATTGAATTATCTTACCGTAACACGTCCAGATATTGCTTACTCTGTGAGCGTCTTGAGCCAGTTTATGTCTTCTCCTACTGTTATCCATTGGGAAGCTTTAGGACAGATTTTGTGCTATTTGAAAGGTAATCCAGGTCGTGGCCTGCTTTACAGTAATCATAGGCATTTGAACATTGAATGTTTTTCAGATGCGGATTGGGCAGGTTCGAAGGTTGATAGAAGATCAACTTCAGGATATTGTGTCTTTGTAGGTGGAAACTTGATATCATGGAGGAGCAAGAAACAAAATGTAGTCTCACGATCGAGTGCTGAATCAGAATATCGAGCTATGGCACAATCTGCTTGTGAATTAATTTGGATTCGTCAGTTGTTAGAGGAAATTGGCTTCAAGTCATCCTTGCCTGCAAAGTTATGGTGTGATAATCAAGCTGCTCTTCACATTGCATCAAATCCAGTATTCCATGAACGAACAAAACATATCGAGATTGATTGTCATTTCATTCGTGAAAAGATACAACAAGGTGTTATCTCTACAGGACATGTTAAAACAAGTGAACAGTTAGGGGATATCTTTACAAAAGCTTTAAACGGACCCCGGGTTGACTATCTTTGTAACAAGTTAGGCATGATTAATATCTATGCTCCAACTTGAGGGGGAGTGTTAAGGATTAGTTGTAAATAGAACTCTATTAGGAGTTGTAAATAGAACTCTATTAGGAGTTAGATTCTAAATAGGTTTATAGTATCTTGTATGTGTATATATATGTGTCCCTATTGATGAATCAAATATAGAAAAATATTTTCCCACATTAAATCTACAGATATAAATGATCTTACCTCAATATATGGAATATCCTGCAGACACAAGAAGCTTCACGTTCCCATCGCTTCATCCTGTGCCAAAAATGACATGCTTTCATGATTTCAAATGTTTCAATGTCTCAAGAACCTGCTTCATTGATGGCCGCACAGAAAGCGAGTCTACTGTGCAGGTTGCAGCAAGCTTTAGCATTCCCAAAAGATTCTCCTTAGGCCCTGCTTCCCACAATTCCAAAGCGAAAAGCTGTGAAGGACGTCCTTCCTTGATCAATAGTTTGGCCCATGCAACAATATTGAAGCCATTCCCATACTCGGAAAATGATGGATCAAGGGACTTCTTGCCTGACATCAATTCTAATAGAACTACACCAAAGCTATAAACATCTGACTTGTCAGATACCCTGCACGTTGTTGCATATTCTGGTGCAACATAACCAAATGTGCCTGCTACATCAGTTGTGGCATGAGTCTGGGAAACCTCTAAAAGCTTAGCCAAACCAAAGTCGGATAGGTAGGCATTAAGCTCCTCATCCAGAAGTATGTTACTAGGTTTAATGTCCCTATGAAGTATGCGAGGCACACATGAGTAGTGGAGATAAGCTAAAGCTTGTGCTATGTCAAAAGCTATCTTGTAAATCACTGGCCATTGCACATTTTTATTTGACCTTTCATGTATGAATGTTTCAAGGTTTCCTCCAGGAAGATAATTGTAAATTAAGAACATTTCAGCTCCTCCCACATAATAGCCAATCAAAGTAACAAGGTTTTTATGTCGAATTCTGCCCAGCGTTCTTATCTCTGCATCAAACTGTTGAATTCCTTGAAATCTGCCTAAGGAGAGCCTCTTTACAGCAACAAGATAGCCTGGGGACAATTCCGCTTTGTAAGTTGACCCAAAGCCACCTGTGCCAATCAGGTTCCTAATACTGAAATTCCCAGTTCCTCTAACCACACTATCATAGCTCATCTCAGCTGGAGCATCTGCAAAAGTCACTACTACTTTGCCTCTCAAGCTAGAGAGTCTACTAAACTTTTTCTTCCCATGAATACTGACCAAAACTACCACTAAAGAAACACAGAGTACAACAGAAGCAGAAACTACCGCTGCAATTATAAAAGACTTCTTATTTCTGTGATGTTGCTGTTGTGCATCTCCATTTGGATCAGATAATGGGTTAGGGAATGAACTTGGGCAGGATTTCAGAAATTTATTCCCTCTAAACAAATTACAGTCATTTATGTGTTGAAAATGTGGTATAGGACCAGAAAGGTTATTGAAAGAGACATCCAGTATAGTGAGATTCGAAAGTGTTGACAAAGACGAGGGTATCTCCCCAGAAAGCTTATTATTGTTGAGCAACATGGATTCAAGATTTTTGGCATTCGACATACTTGCAGGTATAGATCCTGTTATGCCATTATGAGACAGATCTAAAGCTGTAAGAGAAGTCAATAGACCAACTTCAGATGGAATAACTCCTCTTACTTTGTTGCTTCCTAGAAGAACCGATTTCACATGTCTCAAATTCCCCAACTGATTTGGCAGAATGCCAGACAATCCGTTTCCCCTTAAGTCAAAAAGTTGAAGCATCTTCAAGTTGCCAATACTAGGAGGCAGTGAACCAGCAATCCGATTGTATGCTGCTTCGAACTGTGTCATCGGTAAACAACTAAGAAGCAATGACTCATGAATATCACCAGATATATAGTTTGAAGTCAAATTCAAAGAGAAGCTATACAGATCCTTACAATTTGAGACTAGTTCACTGGGAAGAGACCCATTAAACAAATTATTGTTCAACAACAACCTGTATGCAGGTCTAGTTCTAGTGGTCAATAATTCATCTCCTAATGAAAACGAAGGCAACAAACCAAAAAACTGATTCCAACTAAAATCATGGAAAATAACAAAGTCCTGCTCCATCATTGAGCCTAAAGGAATACTCATCTGAGGACCCCAAACAGGAATATTAGAGTATGCAATCTGCACATCCTCCAAATCTAAAAAACGATGATCCTGGCCAAAAGAGATCATACTAGTATCACAACTTCCTTTCTCAAAACTAGGAAGAGCACCAGACATTAGATTTCTACTAATATTGAAATACACCATACATGGAACTTGCAGCTGCATAGGAAGGTAACTCATCAAATTATTAGAACTCAAATCCAAGAAAGTAAGGTTTTTACACATACCCAAACCTTTTGGCACTACACCTCTGAAATAATTGAGGCTCAAATGGACAACTCTAAGCGAACACGAATCATTCCAGTTGCCAGGCAACCGTCCAACAAGATTTGCTCTAGGTGCCCACAAAATCTGCAGATTCGGAAGCATGAAGACCTCATAAGGAATACCTCCATCAAAAGCATTAAACTCCAATACTCCACTATGATCATCCAAACCAATATATCCATTGCCAGCAAAATTGCTTGAATTAGTCAATACTAAAACAGACAATTTTCTACATTTCCCCAACTCAATTGGGATATTCTCGGTCAGAGAATTTGTGGAAACATCTAGAACACGAAGCTCCGAAATCTTACCAATCTCAACTGGAATTCGCCCCTGCAGAATGTTTCCATCAAGCAACAAAGTTCTCAAATGCTTGCAGTGCCCAATCTCCTTAGGAATACTCTTTGTTAAAAGGTTATTAGAGAGCTTCAAGTGTCTCAAAAAAAAACATTTACTTGAAGTATCAATTTTGATTCCACCAGTAAGTTGATTATTAGATAAATCAAGAGTTTGCAACTTCCCATAACCAATTAAACTGCCAGGTATTTGACCAGTGAATGAATTAAACGATAAATTAAGTATTCGAAGGGATTGGAGAAAGGTTAACTGATTAGGAATCCAACCGGAAAAGTTATTCCCTTGAAGCTCTAAAACCTCCAAAAGTTGAAGCTTGATCACGCTCGCTGGAATCTCACCGGAAAAAGCGTTATGTTTAATAACCAAAGCTCTTAGCTCCGTTAGATCACCAATTGAATCCGGCAGAGTTCCGACAAGAGAAGACTCGGAGTCATCGGCGGTGAAGTTCAAGGCAATAACTCTTCGAGAAATTCTATCGCAGGAGACACCATACCACTCACAGCAATCAGTATTTGGAGTCCAACCGACGAGAAGATTAGAAGGATCTTGAGATATCGAATTCTTGAAACGGAGAAGAGCTACGGTGTCGTTTTGAAGTAGAGAACCAGCCAATGTAGATGCATAAGACAAAGCAACAAAAAGAAACCAAGTAACCAACATTCTTCAATTTGCTCCGTCGTTCGTCGGACAAAAAATATGCCGCCGACGAGGTCAGTACAGTTCAAATTTGAAAAATATGACGTTGGAGCCAAAAGCGTAACAATAAAGATCTGGTTTATTGAATTGTTTGAAGATAATTAATTAATTTAAGTTATAAACAAAGCAAGAAGATAATAAGAAAAGGATAAATGGCCGGAGAGAGCAAGAAAGAGAAAGGAAAAAGAGTGGTGATTGGGTCTCTCTGCAAGAAACAGAGAGAGGAGGAAGAAGAAGACAAGAGTAGCCGGCGGATACTACGGCACGGGTTTTGAACATAACGTTGTAATGTCTGTCACATGCAAGCAAGACTCTTATTTAGTCTGTGTGTTGTTTGCTGTAATAAACCTGTTCTGTATGGTCCTGTACCATAGTTTTTCTTTTTGCCTCATTTCAGTGTAGCTGGGGTTTCGGTTCGGTTTAGTAAATATTATCCAAACCAAATCGGTTGCATGTGTAACCGTCCAGAGTGGACACGAGTTACCGCCATGTTTTTTGGTTTACAGCTGGAGTTGATTTAAATTGAACTGGTTTGGCTTGGTTTGAATGATTTGTGATCAGATGTGATTATGACTACGTAACAATAGTTGTTCTTTTGCTTAAAAAGTAGTCTATGATGATTAGTAAAAGTAATGTAGATTATTAAATTGCTAACCACTGACTTAACCATGATGTCACTCTTACGTAAAAAAAACGAAGAAATGAAATTAGAAAAATAGATTTTCTTTAACTTTTCATTTTTAGTGCATCGGAGTAGATTTTCTTTAGTTTCGAAAAAAAGATTACTATTAGTGATGCCATGCAACAACCCTAATCTTTAACTTTATTTTGAACTTGTACCTTTTCAACTTAGTGCTCCAGTTAAGTTCTTAAAAGATAAAAAATATATATATATAAAAAAAGAAAAACTTCATGCAAAATTTTATACTCCAATAATAATATAATTAAAAAGATTTTTAATACAAACCGTGTGTTTGAGTCGAAAATGTTAGGCCACAGCTGCAATTATTTTATCAATTGATAATTCAAAATTAATTATCTCAAGACTTGTTTTTACTTTTTATTAAATTTAATTTATATTAATTATTCAGAGAATTATTACCTAAAGATATTGTGGGAAAGAGAAAAAAACATTTCAAAATGTAAACGGAACTATAATTTTGAGACATAAAAAAGAAAATGAGACTATAACTTAAGGAAAGAATGAATATTTTATTACACTTCATTAAACATAGAGTTACGATTTTGTCCTAGAGTGATCAAAATGGGTGAGTGATTAATATTTAAAATAAATTAATAAATGACATATTAATACATATACTTTATTGACTAGAAAATAATTATAAGTAATTAATTAATGAATATAACATACTCCCTGCCTTCCATTTTGTTTACATAGTTTTTGACAAAACACGCATATTAAAAATTTAGTCAACAAAAGTTGTTTTGCCATTTTTAAAAATTAACTCATTGAAGATATTAAAAAACATCTTTCATTAACGAAGGATCATAAAGGTTATTATAGAAAAAATAATTGTTTACATGCCTAAATTAGAAACCTTGCAAATATTTTAGAAAAAAAAAAAACAAGCAAACAAAATAAGAGGGATGGAGTATTTTATACTCACACGACAAAAAATATTATTATAATATAACTTCTGTATTAATTACTTTGGCAATTGTCTACGCAATCTGGCTTTATCTTATCTAAGGTTTTTATTTTTGGTTTTTTTGTTTATATTAAACAAACAGATACTGAAAAAAAATATTAAATAAATAGGAAAAAACAACAACCTTGTAGATAAGACAAAGTGTTGTGTAGACAATTGCTAAGTACTCTATCTATGCTAAAATATAACTCATTTTTGGGTGATTATTTTGTCTCAAAATATAATTCGTTTTGAGTATTTTAAGGAGTACTAAATGACATTTTTGCAATGTTACCTTATTTACGTTAAATATAATAAATACATTCACAAGTAGCTAAGCTATAAAGGATAATTTGGTTAAATTAATTTTAATTTTATTATAAACTATGAGAATTAATTGCTTTCTCAAAGTTGTACAGAAACCTTAAACTACTTATAGTTTGAGACAAACATAGTAAGTAACAGAGAAGTTTAGAAGTTATAACTTAATTCATTTAGTATAAATTATATAAATAAAAACTCAAATGGTTGCATTATAATTTCTCTTTAGATTATACTTTTAAATATTTTAATATTTCCCTAAATATATTTTTAACACTTTGCAATTGTATTGAGAAAGTGTAATTACAAAAAAAGCACAGTAAACTGAAAGAGAAAGATAAGCTAATTTTAACTGGTTAGTATCTTTCTCTTAAAACCTAAAATCTAAAAATTATTTTTTCTTCTTTCATATGCGGCCACCGATGAGCTCTCATCAATGGTCACTTCTTTTTCTTTTTTTGTTTTACGAATAATTTTCATATATATTTACAGATATGAGTTATTGTCGCCCAAGTATTGAGATTTATTGTTGTTTATATTTTGGGATTTTGATCTTAGATTTAGTTTTGAGTTATTTTTATCACTATGGTGATTTTGTCTAGCGTTTTTTATTATTTAGATAATTATGCAGAAAGAAGTGCATATCTCTTTTCCAATAGAATGAAGAAATTTGAAGGGAATCAAATCAGACTTGTAGAAATATTATGGAGTCGAATAATGTTATGAATAGCCATTAAGTGGAGCAAAAAATAGCCTATAACACAAATATTATGTTCTGTTAACTCGATAAGATACCTCAAATTAAGATTGTGTTTTTTTATTATTTGTACGAGTGGTTTATTATTAGACTTTTAATACAAAAATCTAGAAATATATTGATCTACATGACATATCTGTGTACAATTTTCACGTAATGAAATTTCTTTGATTTCTTCAAAAAAAAAAAATTGTAATTACAAGCAACTAAATTAAAATAATAGTAGTAGCATTAGTAATAAATTAAATTTTGTTCCTTATATCTGTCCAATTATCATTAAAAAACAGTATTTCCTAAGCAAAAAATAATAATGCTAGAGCATACTCTCTCGCTGTTATTAAGATTGATAAAAGTACCATTTTATTCAACTATATTAAATTAAATGACTTATTTTGATTAATTTTTTAAATTTTATTCAATAAATACTTTATTTCTTTTCTTTTTCACTAAATCCTAACACTATGTCGTCCCTTAACATCAAACTAAAAAAATAATAATAAGATAACAATTGAATCAGCATATTTCGTGGAGTACTAGGCACAAAGCACGAAGAACAGTAACTTTTAAAAACAAAATTATTCAGCAAAAATAAATTAAAACCTCATAAAACTCCAAATTTATAAATTTTCCATAAAAAATCAGATGTGCCCGCTCTTCAAAAACTCAAATTATTTTTTAAATTTTTTTTGGGATTTGCCCAACAATTTTGAAGTGGCTTTAAAATCAATAAAGTGTTCTTCCCATGTAAGAAATGGAAGAATTACTTGAAAATTTTATAAATTTTATTTTTTTTAGAGACCGTTAAAACTTTATCTGGATTCGAATTCTGTTGAGAAATTCACTAAAAATTATTAAAGGAAGAAAATAAAATATTGACGGAAATTAATTAACAAAAAAAGTAAAATAAAAAAAATATTACATTCAAGTAAATGAGAGATTAATTTTATTAATTTCAACATTTACAGAAGAATATGCTTTGATATGAAATTTTTTTTTTTTTATGTGCTAATATCACTGCACTTGTTCAAAACGTTCTAGAAGTACTAAACCTCTAATATAATAATTAAAAAGACAAAATAGTAATTTTGTTAATTAATAAAAAGAAAAAGAACAAAATAGTGCAAGTTGGGTTGTTTTTGTCCACAAAGAAGAATTGAAATAAATATAAAAAGCTAAAAAAATTAAAAGAAAATTAATAACGGTGACAATCCAAAAGACTCCAACGTTGCATCTATCAATTGATGTATGACTTCATAAACAACAACCTTTTTTTGTTTTTTTTGCATTTTTCTTGTCTATTCACCTAATTGGTTGTAAGAAAGAACTATACCACTACTATTTATGATAAGACCAAATGCGTAAGCATATGCTTCAACATTAATGCTAAACTTTAACTCCAATTTTCCTTTTTTTTTTTAAATAGAAAGTTATTCCATACGATCCAAAATATAAATCACTTTTAGACAATTATTTTATTTCTAAATATAAGTTATTTTAGGTATTTTAAAAAGTAATTAATAATATTTTTTTAATATTACTCTTATTAATATTAGATACAATAAATATTTTTATAAGTAACTGTAAATGTTAATTTGATCTAATTATCTTTAATTTTATTATAATTTAAGAAAATTAATTATTTTTTTAATTTTTAGGTAAAAAATTTAAAAAAATTATATTTTAAAATATAAAGAGTAGGTTATATTATTGGAACCAACAGCAAGAATTTCATAAAAAAAAAAGAGAGACATCCTCTATTCAGATCAGACATAAAAACAATTGATTCGATCTTTTAACAAAAGCAAAAGCGACATTTGCGATCTCTAACAAGTAACCCAAAGTAGGAGATGTCTAGCATGTCAGCTTTCAAAGACCAAATCAAAACCTGACAATCAGACTCTATTCAATAACTTTAACTCGAATTTATTATATTTTATCCACGTAATAATAAAGAGTAAAAAACATGAAACTTCACATAAAAAGAAATAAAGAAACTAAATTATTTTAAAAACTAATTAAGGTTCATAATTTATAATTCCATTAATATTTTAGTCTTTCCGTCTAAAATAGAGAAATCAAAATATTAATAGAATTTGAACAGTATGACCAAAGTGTTAACGAAAATTATAAATTGGAAGACTTTATAATTAATTCAATTATAATTTAAGGACCAATTTCATATTTAATTGACAATCAAAACTAAATCCATTGAATTTGTTTTGCACGAAGAAATTAGAGCAAGTAGTCATAAAATTAGATTCGAAAAGATGAGGGGTGATTAGGGTTTTGGGGGAGAAGAGAGTTTACCGAGTAAAGTAAAAGACGATGAAGGAAAGAAGGAAAGAAGGTGAAAAAAAATGTGAATAAATTGATTAATTTGGTGAAGAAGAGAAAACGGAAAGGATGAAAATAATATACCAAAATTTATTTTTCACTAATCGGTAATATATTAGATTTGTTATTAGTTAAATGGTACGTAAATATTATTTTTCATAGTTGCTTCAAACAGCTTAATATTACATAGTGATTTGATACTATTTTTAAGTATTTAATATATATATAAAATTACTAATAATTTAAAATTTAAGGTTTCATTGTATTAAAGTTGTAAAGTTGAAGTTGGTAATTAACAAGCTAAATGACGTACAGCTAGGAATATTTACGTATAATATTAGGAAATTTTAAGGATAAATAATGAGTAGATTACTACAATATTTTAGTTTAAAAAAATGGAAATAAATTAAATCACAATAATCGAAATCAGTGGACACCTGGTCCTAGGGGAAGCTGAGCATATCCTTAGAGGCACGAGAGACCATAAGCCTCGAATCGAGCTGGATGTTTGTCTCCTATCAAATCCCTTTTTCTTTAATATATTAAATTAATTTTTTCTTGAAAATGTTGATATAAATATTTAATATAGAATAATATTATTTTAAAATAAATTTATTGTACATTGGTTTTTAGTAGTTACTATTAACTTCTCTTATGAATTCTTTAAAAAAATATTAAAAAGAAAATTCAAAATTCATTTCCTCTACCTCTGCCATGCATAATCATCCATAGTGTCCTTTTTCGATTTATGGTAGATAGGATCAAGCTTAATTTTTAGAATTTTTTTTTTTTTTTTTTTTGGAAATTTAATACGATGCTCTATATATTATAATAGAGCATTTGATATTTTGATGGATGTGAAACAGAAAATTATATGTATCACAACAAACTATTGCTTTGGAATAAGCATGCCACCTACATATGTCGCGACAATTAGAAATTCTTGGGAATTGATGGGGACTATTAATTTTTTTATTATTATTACTGCATATGTCCCCAATCCAATAGACTAGAATCAAATTATATTCGTACCGAATCGATTTATCAAGGGATATTAATTTTATATATATGTGTTCGGAGACAGGTGGATGCCATGTATTCTCATAATAAAAATGTACGTCTTGTTGAGAATGATAATGAAATTAAATTTTGTATCATGATTTAAAGAGTGTGGAATCTTATCATCCAATATGATCATTATTTTTTTAAAAAAAAATATTTGCAAACTATAGTATGGATAAATAATTTTCAAGATAAATGCAAAATAAGCTAAAACTTATTTTAGCCTAACTATTTTTGAAATATTGAAGAAATTGACAACCATTAGTGGGGTTGTAAAGAATGATGTAATTTTATAAAGGGATTGTGAAATTGGCAAATGCAACCACTAATTTCAACAAATAGAGTGGCTTTTGACTCATATAAGTCTAAATTTTGAATCTACCTTATCATGGAAACTTTTTTATGGTCTAAGTAATCACCTTAATTAGTCTAATTTCCACATAAAAAAGGACACTTTTTGACCTGTTTTTTTGGTAATCAGCAATAGGAAGTGATTGTATATATTTTAGTCGCAATTAAGTCTCTTAATTGTTGTGCACGATAACAGCTATCTTCTTAAAAGCAAAACGCTAAATGTTATTTTTTATAGTATTCAGTGACAAGGTTCAAACTAACTTTTAGATATTAAGACACTGTTTTATCAAAAGTTAACTCGTGTACTCTTTACCTTTTACGTTTCATAAAAAGCTGCTTAAACAGTTAACAACTAAACTGTATTACCAAAACAGCTAATTTTACCGAACAGATCAAAGTCATATTTAAAAGAGAAATTTATAAATTATTCACTAACTAATTATAAAATTATTAAATAAAAATGAGATTAGAATAAAATAGATAAATATTCATTCATATTAATATATTAAATGAAGATTTAAACTTACAATCTCACAATTTTAAAGATGATTTTAGTAACATCGGATAACAGCTTATCATAATATAAATATGTTTTATTGTACGTAAGACGTTTGATATTTTCTTTAATGAATACTTATTATATTTTTAAATTATTATATTTTTATTCAAGAATAATTGTGAAAATTTCAAAAAAAAAAAAATCATTAGTGAAATATTTACAATAATTAATGAAAATGAATTTATTAAAAGGGATGCGTGAAGATTAAGACACAATTATTGTTATGATTATTTAAAGATTAATTAGACTAGACCAAATTGGACCCATGCCATTGATATTGTAGAATCATAATCTGATCACATCATGGGAACCGTTTGATCAGAGTCAATCAGAATTCTAATACAGTCAAAGAAAAAAAAAGAATGCAATTGTTAAAGTGTCATTGTAAGATCATCAAGTGGACACATGCGCTTCTAATACAAAAAGCATTATAATGATAATGTCTTGACGCTTGACTAATTTGCCTAAAGTTGGTACAACACATTATAATTATTTTGAAAAAAATGCCATTTAATTTTAGAAATATTGAATAATTTAATTAATAAATATGTATAATTTTATTCACTATTTTTGTATCATGTACTAAATTTTCAATGAGTTAAATTTGCTTTGGTAGGCTTAATAATAGGTATGCCTTTTGTTTTTGTAATGTATTTGATTTGAGATTTTTTATGTCCTTTTTTTAATAAATTAAATTAGATAATTTGGTATCTTATTTAATAAATTAGATCAGCACATAATTAACTTACACTGTTTGATTTAGATGTTAGGGCTAATAAGAAAAAGTAATTTCTATGTTTGAGAAGTCCCGTGATGTTATTTCAGCTAATAAAATCTATAAGTGAATCAAAGAAAAAGAAACCTCCCCACCAATAGATCATGGACCGGAACATTCTACATTTCCAATAATTGGGTCTGTTTTCCATACTTTAATCGGTCAAGTACAGCATAATTTGGGACACAGCATTAGACTAGAACCAGAAGACCAACCATATAATTGGTTCCCAATTATGTATGTTGTTTGTCCACTTCTAGTTCATTTTTTCTCGAGCTAGCTACTAGCTGGCCCTTTGTTTCTGCTATCATTTTAAGGAGTAGCTTTCAGGTTTTAATCAGAATTAATAAGTTCCAAATTAGTATTGATTCTAACATTTGGAATCAGAACCGGTTGAAATGGTTGTAACGGACTAGTTTTTGATTGATACCTGTCATTTCAGATGAGAAAGAAAAAAAGTTTGTAACTGTGCCAGAATCATAACTGGAACCAAAAATTAGTTAAGTTCGAGCTGATCCTATGAACCAGAACTGTCGGTTCCGAACTGTTGTAAGCCTTGGCTAGGAACCAGAAATTATTGGACTTTTAAATGGACCAACAAGATTGGCCCACTTGAAAACCCAACTAGGCGTAGGCCCCAAATATCCTAAACAAAGTAATCTTACCTGGATAAGGGATCTCTTTTAGTTAGAATACATGTTCAACAACAATAAGAAAAATAAGTATTTCCTCTTTGGAATTTTATAAAATTAATTAAATCGTCATTGCATTTTTTATATTAATTATCTAACTTGAGGTTCGTTCCGTCGAATAAAATGGTTCTAAGTACACATCTCTCCTTCTCCTTCATCTTTTCATACCTCCATCTCTGCAACTACACATCTGGATTTTAAAGCTCCTATGCGGCTGCTTCACTGCGGGTCTCAATAATGGGTTCTGTATCGACAACACCGACCAGTTCAAGCCCCATCATCTGCTTAGTGGGCGGTGGACCTGATCCCATGTACCCAACGAGTAAGGTAATGATCTGTTGATTATGGTGGAGCCATTCACGAATTTTGTTGGCGGAGATCAGGTTTTGGGTATGGAGATTGAAGTAAACTATAAGACTAAGAGGGCCACTGGATTTGTTAAGAAGCCTGGGGTGCTGGTGGAGAAATTGAAAAAATTATCTATTTTGAAAGAGTTCGAGGAAGAATTAGACACTGCAAGACTTATCATGATTTCATGTGCATTTGCAATGTCTGTGTTCATATTTTCCATCTTCTCTCAAAACTAATATCCATAGGATTGCGAGGTCTCTTTTGTTGGTGGCAATGGCTGTGGTGGTGGCTACAGACATTTGTGATTGTCAGTGATAATGTGTGTGTGTGAAATGGTTAAGATGGGTCGTTCTGGATTTTATCAAGGATAGCTTTTGTCATTTTAAAAAATTTCGCTCTCCTCTCTCTTACTATGTAGTCTCATTTAACAGGAAAAGCCATTGATTTCAGTCGGAAGGACCAATTTACATTACAGAACCAAACTTCAACAATACTGCATAGGAATTCATTGATTCCAGTCGGAAGGACCAGTTAATTAATTTTATAAAAATTCAAGGACAAAATAATTATTTTCCCTCAACAATACTGCATAGGAAACGTGAGGTTTTTGTGCTGTACGACATGTATTTTTATACGAGGACATTTTGTCTTTCAAAATTGATAACTATGGAAAAAGTTTATATATAGATATGGAGATAGATACAGGAAATTCAAATTTAAAATTGAGAGAGAACTCTCCTCCAACCCTGTACAATGTGATTCATCCATATGCTCTAATCCTCTGAGCTACATGCTTACCCATCTCCACTAGCTAGTTATGTTCCCCTTGAGTACCCTAAAATGAATTTCCATGAGATGGTTTCACGAGATGTCTTGATGGTGAGATGCACTGAGAAACAGAATGAATTTGTGTTGTCGAAATTTTTTTTTTTGTTATTGTTGCTAGTATGGAATGAGTAATTATCAAAAAGGAAAAAGATCATTCATAATCAAGAAAAAAGAAAAAGGAAATGTCTATACTGAGCAAGCAACGTTCAAATCCATTTAACTCCCATGTATTGATGGATTATAGAAAAAAGGTAGCAATGGCAATAATGATGCAGGAATTGATAATTGTTTTAGTGAAATTGGTGTCCAATCCTCTAAAAGATATTAGGAGTTGAGTAATAGCTTTTGAAAATGAAAATGAGGAGTTGAATAATAGTTTTAAATAAGAGAACTGTGCCGAAAAGTTCAATCTCAATAGAATAAAAGGCCACAAAAAACAATTAATAACACCTACCTATTGAAGAGATCGATCCTGTTGGAAAGAGATCGATCCAGCAATCTAAGTAGAGACAAATGCCAACTAGCTAAGGAAATCCAATGTCTTATCAAATCCAGCAGAATGTAATTTCGCTAACAATTGAACTCAGAGAGAAATATATAAAATTCTACTAAAAATGTAACTGCTTGAAATAAAACAGAATCGTCGCTGGATATGGACAATGCCGACAGAAAGAGACCTTGCACCGAGAACATTCTCAGGGTTTGGGGTTTTGTTCTATAACTTCCCTTCCACCAACCACCAAAAAAACTCAAAAAAATGAAAACCCATCACTCCAAATCCTTGCTTCGCACGGGCTGCACAAGTCAAATCCAATATTGGGCAGGCTATATACCCATTCACAAATGAAAGAACAATATAAATTTATTGCTCCTCAGACACTGCACCTCAAAGTTATAGAGCAAACACAGATTCTGTCGTTATGATTTCTGAAACATAAGACATTTTAGGCCATTATGATATTACTGATGATGACATAGTTTTTTCTTGAAGCTTCAATCCACAGAGCTCACAAAAACATTGTGTAGTAGTTAACAGCTAAATCTACTCCTACTCACCCCTGCAATCCCTCAGCCACTGCCAACGGTATATCGAAACAAAACGACCGAGAAGAAATCAGGGAACAGGACAAATGCAAAATATGAAACCATTAACTTCACCATATCATGAACAAACCAAAAACCAAAGTTCAAGAAAATTTCGTATATGCAGACAACATTCGTTTCTGAACAGATTATGAAAATAAAATGCTTGCTAAATTTTGAAGTCACTCAATTGGCAATGGTAGCTTTGATTGGAATTTTGGGGGAGAAGCATCATATTCAATTGGAAAGGAACATCACCCACTTGAACAAATAAGCTTTTATCCAACATAATAAACATATCTATATTGCAGGAATTAAAAAATGATAATACAACATGTTATAACTCAATGATTCAGACTATGTAAAAATTCCTCAAACCACAAAGGTTTGAAATTTACTTCATGTTAGGTGTAGAAGTGCTATGGCTTCCACATTGCTCACTTTTAAAGGAGCAAATACTTCTCTTTTTGTCAAGGTATACAAAGTCTTATAAATGGATTTATAGACATTGATTGTGGTAAGTATATTGATCCCAAAGCCAGACATCAATTGGTTAGGATTAAGAAGTTTGATAAAGATGAATCTCCTGCAAAAGCAAAGACCTTGACCTATTGACAGCATTAAAGCAAAGGATTATACGTTCCTCAAGATCCTTAAGCAGCTCAATGAAGTTAAGATGTTTTTTTCGAAGGTGTTTCAATACCTCTGAAATGAGATGCTTCTCACAGCTTCTCCCCAGTCCCAACCGAATAAGATCTTTATCATCCTCAACAGAAGCATATAATTGAGCAACAATGCTTTCAATAGTAAGAAGATACTCCTTTAGCACATAAGTTCCTCTCGAAGCAGCATCAAGTTGCTTGGCATGGGCAACCTCCTTTTTAGTAAGTTTTCGAGGAAGATTTGTGACAGAGCAAATTGGGCAAGCAACAAAAGCAATAAATGTATGAGTTGCAATACACACAGCAGCCACAGAAACGGCCACAACAGAGCCAATGATGCAAAGTACACAAGCAGCAGTCGTTCTGCGAACTAGGCGAACTCTAGATTGAGACTTGTTAAGTCTACGATCCAATTGTTGCCTTAGCTGCGAAAAGCTATGGCGTATATCTTGCAATTTATGAGAGTTTCGACAAGGGAAAGGATTATCAACGCTATCAAATTGAAGAAAGATTTCATAGGCGTTATCACATTGTGATTGAGTAAGGGAATCTAAATCAAGCACTTCAAGTAGCTTATGGAGAGGAGCATAAAGAACACGGGCACGATATACACTTTGGTGGAGAAGAAGACAATTATGTGTAGACTTTTCGCTATGCTCGAAGTAATCGGAGACAAGGCGAGTGAGAGTGTTGGGCCTAGCATAGCGTAGAGCCTCCTCTACACATTCTCTGTTTGGTTGAAGAACTTGAGTTAAAAGGAACTGGCGAGCATCTTCATCGTTTTCATTGTTAAAAGGAAGCTCAATCTGTTCTACATCGAGTTCTTGATGGTTAGAAGAGTCATTAACCTTTGACCACATTTCATTGTAAGAATTAGATTGAACAGAATGAAAATATTCGCGAGTGACATTAACAGTGGGAGATTGTTGAATGCTCGACACTGGCGTTCCATCCGTTGAAGTTCCTGCAACAATTACGCAAAATTCAGTTGCGCATTTAAACAAACACATGGTAGACAAATAATAATACGAAGCGAAACTCACCAGGACAAAGCGGAGGACTATTCTCCTGGTGTTGGGGGTGGTGATCGACGGTGGTAGGTGAGTTTGGTCTTGATGTCGATGTCGCCGACGGTGAATGGAGAGAGAGGCACTGAAGCATTTGACCGACTCCGCCTAAGAAAAACGTAAAGGTCAAGATCAATTCTCCACCAACGTTCAGTATTGATGGCGGAAACAGGTGGTTGATATTTAGTAGCGATTCCTGATTCGAGAAACATGTATA
This sequence comes from Jatropha curcas, assembly GCF_041381405.1. Lineage (NCBI taxonomy): Eukaryota > Viridiplantae > Streptophyta > Magnoliopsida > Malpighiales > Euphorbiaceae > Jatropha > Jatropha curcas. Next base: position 29,029,624 of record NC_143151.1, read on the forward strand.
CTGGTAATACCCCTATTTTGTAGAAGCACCGTCGACACATTACTGATACGAAAGCGATTAAGGGATAATCTATTTTACTCGTTTCGCGTTGTCGTTCAAAGTCTTCGGGTTATACCCCTTTACCCGTGTTTGATAAACTTGAGTCTGAATTTTGGAACTGTAGGTAGAGTTACACATGACGCGTTTCGATCCAACCCAATTGATTCGACCCAATTCAATTCGATAATCCAATACATAAATATATAATATTTTACATATCAATGTTCTAGTCTTAAAAAAAGTAATTACATAAATTAAATTTGATAAGCTACTTGAAGTAATTAATTACATAAAACATAAATTCATTTTACTTCTCACTTCAAAAATTTAGGAAATAGTATTTTTTTTTTTCAACTTTACCCTTATTGATATTTTCACTAAATAAATATTAATTATTAAAAAAATTCATGAAAAGGATAATTTAGTCAATTGTATTTTTTTTTTTTTTTTTTGGAAATTAAAGTGGTTCTAATTTGATTCAAATTGAAAATGTATCAAATTGAACAGAACAAAGAAAGAATAGTCTTGCCAGAGGAAGGGAGTAATTGGTAAAACAATTATTAGTAAAAAAAAAAAAAAAAAAAACTCAGTACCACACAAATCTCAACTTTTACTTTGCTATTAACAATAAATAATGGTTTACAACAAGATTTCACATATATTTATGACAGGAAAAAAAATGAAAAAATAATACAGCTGTTCTTTTATACAATTAACAAACAGCTGAATTTCTTCTCTAATATTTCAAAAAGAGATGAAAAGAAGCAGAATATTAATAAAAAGGTATAACAAAAATCACACTCAATATTTTGCAGGCAAATGAATTTTTCTTATTTTGATGCTTTAAATAGCTGACTTCCAAGGGTCACTGTAGGAGTTCCTTCCCCCATAACTGTTGTTAAGCTCATCTCTTTCTCGAGTATCCGGTCAAGTTCCATCACCACATAACTCATCGAAGGTCGCCTCTCGCTCGAAGGTTCGAGGCATCGGACTATCAATTGAATGAACTCCTCCATACCTTCAGCTGTGAAGCTAGTTCCCAATCTTTGATCAACAATGCTAGAAAATTCACTGTAGTCCTGAGTATTTTGAACCTTCACAATAGAAGACAAGAAATCAATATTTGTTCTAGACAGCATAGAATACCTAGAATTTAACTTGAAGCTCACAATTTATGCGACACCGTCCAGACTTGCTACAGCTACGTCTTATGTATGGTTGTGCACAAAACTAACCATGCTGTCAAGGTGGAAGCTGCCGGTTCAAGGCCCGTCAGTCCCGATGGATGCAAATCCAATAATTGAATTAAAAAAAATACGTGTCTTTTTTAGCATTAAGGTCAAAATTGCTTTCCGAGAAAGCATCACTTCAAATGCTATTGGAAAAGACAGCTTGAGAGTGTTATTTAACTGTTTTAACATTTAACATTAAGCTTAATACTCACTCATTAACATTTAATCAACATTTTTAACATAACAATTCTTCATTAACAATTAAATAGCGACGCCAAAATAGCCTGAATGTTTATACTTGTGTGAGCACAATCACTATGCTGAATATGATAATATAAATATCACAAATCCAATATGTGCTGTTTTTATCCATTAGAGAAAAAATGCAATAGAAATAAACTGATACAGTAGCCTTGTGCATTATCTGAAGTTATATCATACCCATTCAACCAAGTTTTGGTTTGAGTCTGGAGATGGTGATTCTGTTGCTTCCCGTCCACATAGCAACTCCAGAAGAAATACACCGAAGCTGAATACATCACTTTTGTCAGAAAATCGTCTGAACTCTTTCACCCTGTATGTATCAATGGTATATAGGTAAAGTGATAAACTACACTCCTTCAAAAGCTATATATAAAACATGGAAATATGAGTAATACTCTGGTGCAAGAAATATATCATCTGCTGTTACTTGTGAAGACGGCCCTGCAACATCAACTCTTCCCAGGAAATTACGAAGTCCTGCATCTGCAACCTTAGCTATAAAATTTTCATCTACAAGGACATTGGCTGTTTTGAAATCCTTGTGTACCAAACGAGGACTTAAAGAATGAAGATGAGCCAGACCTGGACAATATTAGATAAGTCAGGGGCATTTTTCATTTCAAGACCGTTCAAATATGAGGGAAAAAGCCTCTGATTAATTGAAGCCCTACCAAGCTTTCAAATATTTGAACAACCAATATTGATACTCAGTTTTAATTTTTCTTTTTTCCTAGTTTGTCTAAATAAAAGAAAAACTGATACCAGGAAAGCCAAAATGCTCACTGATTTTGCAGAGGATCACCTTTAGCTGCACCAAGAGCTATTGGAAGTCTATGCTTGAATTCTAGCTTCCCATCTGAAACTTGACCAGGTGCTGCTAAGAAAAATATCATGACTTCAATATGCATGAAAATGAAATGTCAAGGATGCAGAATCTGCACATGCTAGTCTAAAAACATATAACAGAAGGAAATTGTTTAAAATGACTGTAACACACAATTTATCATACTGCAAAGAAGAAATCTATAGTTCACATATTGAATGAATGTTTGAATGTAGAACAATAAAGACACATCTGATTCATTAAGATACTGTAAAAGACAAAGCTTACGGAAGGAAAAACGGTGACTGGATAGGGAGTTACCGTACAAGTGACTGGAAACGCTCCCACTAGGTATATACTCATATATGAGAAACTGTGTATTATTTTCCTGGCAGTAGCCCAAAAGAGTCACAAGATTCCGATGCTGAATGGGTGAAAGGTAGCGCACCTGATAATAAGGTTCAATCCCATCAGACAAAGCCATGAAAAATGCAACAACGGAAGATTTCCTTTAATAAAGACACATGAATGGTAAAACAAGTACAATTCGAATTGTGTTCAATGTTCATATGAAATTCCAAATTTCCAAAATTTATGGATAGGATTAATTTCATATGAAATGGGAAATGCTTTTGCTTTGTTAAGCCACCATCATAAATAGGACTGCAAGCCACAATACAACTTTTTATGCTACAAGTCAATTTATATGGGGGAAATGAAAATATTAAAGACTTGCATATGCTATTCATTTCTCAGCAAATTTTTGCTGCAGTAGCAAATTCTCTACTGCTCTTCAGAGCAACATTAACATCAAAAAGAAAACTGGAGTAATTTGAAAGGAACTCGTAACATCCTAAAAGTCTAGAAAAGTGTTCTTTCCCAGGGCAGGCAATTCAAATGGTGAAAATTTCACATGGAAGTGATCATTACCTCATCAACAAATTCCTGACTAGGTGCTCCAGGTCGCTTTTTGATGGCCACAAGCATCCCGTCATTAAGCAAACCCTTATAAACTTCCCCAAATTTTCCTACCCCGATCAAGTTTTTATCACTAAAATTTTTTGTGGCATGAGATAATTCTTCCATCTCAAAACGCCTAGCTTCTCGTATTGACAACTCCACTCCAACATGTCTTCCCACTGCTCATGAGAAAAATTAAAACAATTATCAATAAAGCCACCATTCTTCGCACTTATTTCCTTAGTTCTGAAACCTTGAAGAACCACACAACAAACAAATAGTACCTTGAATAGATGGTTCTGAAGACCCCGTCTCAGAAGTTCTTGAAACACTCTTTTTGCGAGAAAGGCAGAACCATATAAGAAAGATAACTATCCCCACCAATGCCACGACTCCTGCAGCACCTCCTAATATGGCTGCAAGAGTCTTTGACATTTGGTATGGGAACCACTTTAACTATGCGGTGAAGTATTACTGATATATGAAATATTATACATCGAACCTAGACCAAAAGGAAAAAGATCATTCAAAATCAAGGAAAAAGAAAAAGGAAATGTCTATACCGAGCAAGCAACGTTCAAATCCATTTAGTTTCCATATATTGATGGGTATTAGAAAAAAGTAGCAATGGAAATAATGATGCAGGAATTGATAATTGTTTTAGTGAAATAGCCGTCTAATCCCCTAAAAGATATTAGGAGTCGATTAATAGTTTTTAAATAAAAGAACTATGCCGAAAAGTTCGACCCCAATAGAATATAAAGCCATAAAGAAACGAAGGTTAATAACAATTACCCGTTGAGAAGAATAATCCAACAATCTAATTAGAGACAAATGCCAACTAACTAAGCAAATACATGTCTAATGAAATCCAGCAGAATGTAATTTCGCTAACAATTGAACTCAATGAGAAATTTATAAAATTCTACAAAAAATGCAACTGCTTGAAATGAAACGGATTATAGGGAGCATCTGAAATCTTCAAACCTGTATTCCCAGAAAAATAATGCAACCAGATCTCCAGAAACCTCAGATTCATTTGCCAATACCACAATCGCCAAAATCAAAACTCAACCACATTCCCACATTGAAAATGGAATCCCTTAGCTATCTTCCAAAACCCAGCAAAAGAATTCCAAAAAAGCAGACGCAAAATCAAGAAAGAGCAATATGAACCCAGTAATGATCAGAACCAATTCTTGAAGTTGCAAGTGTCAAAGACACAAGGCAAGGAGAGAAAAGGTCCAAATCATGAAAAAGCAGAATACAGCTCTGAAGACAGCAAGAACTGGAAATCAATGAATGAATGAATATAAAAATGAATCAATCAATCACCTGGTTGTACTTTTGAATAAATAAATTGGAGAATCATCGTTGGATACAGACAATGCCGACAGAAAGAGACCTTGCGCCGACAACACACTCAGGGTTTGGGTTTTTATTCCTATAACTTCCCTTCCACCAAACCACCCAAAAAACTCAATAAATAAAAACCCATCACTCCAAATCACTAATATTTATATCCACAACCAAAAAACCCAGCAAATGTGTACAACCAAATGAATATATAAAACCTACCCCTTTTTTCCTTTGACGTTTCGAGTTCAAAAAACTCCAAAAAAAAAAATTCAAAAATTCATTAAATGGAAAAAGATTGGAATTTGGAGCAAAGATATATACTGTGTATATATATATATATCCAGATGATAATAATGAGGATGACTATGAACAAGACAGAGAAAGAACGAAAGATGACTAGAGAGAGAAAAAAAAAGTGTATTACACTCTCTATTCCATATCCATAATAATGCTTAACTTTGATTTTAATATGGAAATTAAGAAAGTACTTGTGAATGAATCAAATAAAGTACTAGTAATAAAATACTAATAAATAATTAATTAATTTCAGAAATATCAAATTAGGAAAATGAAAAGGAAATTATATTAGGTTGAGAAAGAAAGAGAAGGAATATTATTTTAGTTTAGCAGCATTATTTTTGTGTGGGCTGTAAAGCAGTATAATTGTTGTCTGATACCGCAAGCTGGAAGAGAGTTTATTTTCTGTGTCCTGTACAGGGCATCTTGGCTGTAACAGATTCACACTTGCCTGCCTCTACTACTACTACAACCACAGTACAATACAACAGCTGAAAGATATATACATATATATATATATATATATAATATGTGGAGACAGAGAGAGAGGAGAAAGAAAGAAAGCAAGAAAATATCTATTAGATATTCAATTTCAAGACAAGCCAAAAATGGGAAATTAATTATAATAATAATTAAGGTGAAGAATGCAAAAACAAAATAAAGGAGGAGAGAGATTCAAAGCTGTGGGGTTGTTATCCCCACCAGCCAGCTATGTTGACATTGCTCCTACTAAGTGGTTTAATAATGGAATTATTCTTTCTTTTTTAATTTTATTTTTTTATTTGTGTAACGGCTAACTCTCTATGGCTCATTAAAGGTTTGATCTTCGCTTTCTGCGTTTTTGTTTTTGTTGTGTGAATAATATGCACATGAACGCGTTGGATCCTTGTGGCTGTTGGTATGTCACAATGATTCAAGAATGTGGTCAGGGTTGCAAGCTTTTATTTCAACAACATCGTTAGAGGAATAATCACATTGTCTGGAATGAATAGTTAGACATTTTTTTTCTTTAAAGTAAGAGCGAAAGTTTGATCCTCGTACATAAAGTAAATACTTCTTAATAGATTAATTCAGGTACAATCAAATATAATTGAATTAGGAATTTTAAGATGAAAACTCACTAAACACCAATTTTAATAAAATATAACAATTTATCCTGTGTATTGAAGCATATAAATTTATTTTTTTAAAACAAAAGTTTGCATTCTTTTACCAAATCATTGTTGTATTTTAAGAAATGTAAATATTGCAAAAAAAATTTGTTAAATGAAATCCATTGGTTGAAATTCAAAAGAATATGATTAAGAATGTGATAAATTTAAAATATGTTGCCGTGTAAGAATACAATGAGTAGATACGTGGCCAATTCAAAACTACAATAATTATAATATCAACTCTAGGACTTGAGATTATCATTTTTGTGAAAATGTAATTCATTATTATTAATAATATCAAAAATTCTATGTTACATAATACTTGTCACATTTGAGAAAATAGTTTCTTCCAAAATACTTGTCACATTTGTGGTTTCAAGGAGTAATAAATATTTTTTTTCCCATGTTTACCTTTTATACATGAACAATAATTATTACTTTAATTTAATAATTTTCTTATAAAATTAGTATTAAATTAAGAGTAATATAGTCAATTTACTCAATAATTTATTATAACATTAGACAAATTTAATAATTTTCTTAAGCAACGTAAAATTCCAAATGTGACAAATATTATGAAATAGAAATAGTAGATAAAGATATAGACCAATATAGAACTTTATTATTAATAGTTAATAGAGTTCCAATCACTTATGATTGAATAAATATGATTATTAATAATGAAAGGTTCCATGATTATCCTAAGAATTTATAACTTGATTGACAAGTGAATTAGTTCAATCACTTACTAATTGGAAAAATATGTTAAGATATTCCATTCTAATCCTATTGGCAAGTGACATTTTCAAAAAATCCTATTCGCAAGTGAATTGGAATAACTTGTAAATTATTTAAATTAATAAAATTTGAGTGACGAAGTTTAAACATTCTATAAATTTATCATATATTCATTTTCTTTTCAAAGAAAGATGACTCGTGATATTAATAAATTTAATATAATTTCAATGCTATTATTTTGGCAAAGAGAAAAATACTCTAAATTTTATGAATGATATATTTTATTTAATTTTTATTTAAAAATACAATTTAAAAACTAAATAATGGAATGTGAAAACAAACCGATGAAAAAAAAAAACAATGATTGAATGTGATAATATATGGCAAACAAAGGTTTTTTTTTTTTTTTTTTTTTTTTTTTTTTTTAAGGAGGATGGACTTAATATAATATATAAAAGATAATTTATAATACTATTGCTGCCTGACTTTAACTAAGAAAAGATCATTAAAAAACAAAAAACATAAGAAATAATTGGTGTTAGTAGAAATTCAAGGACTTAAATGTGAAAGCACTCCTTGGATTAATTGATAATGCAATGGGCACTAATCATGTGTTTAGTGGAATATAAATGTCAACATCAACAATTATTAATTGTCTCAATGATTTTATATATACTTGGTTTTTATGGTCTGACTCACTCAATGTCTCGCTGTATTCCCCTTCATTGTCTCACTCAAAGTTGTCTTATCCTTCACTTCCCAAAATTTTGCTTTCACAAGCCATCTTTATCTTTCACATTAAGCTTCAAATTTTAAGATTTCTTGATTCTCCTTCTCTTTCAATTTTTTTGATGAATAAAAAATTATTTCTTTCTTTTATTAGTATTATTATGATTTATAAAATTAGAAATTGAGATTTACCTTGTTGAGTTTTCTTGGTACAAGACTTGCAAAGCTTGTCTGAGGATAGTTGAACAATGTAATAATTATGTACCAATTTATTGCAATGTTCCTTAATGCATCCATCTGCTTTTTGGAAGAGTCTTCAGTGTGTGTCTAAGGATATGCTTGACATGTAATGTCAGCATATTTTTATGTGGGGTGAATTTTTTAGTTTGTGTCTCCATAGAAGAAGGCAATTTTAAAAATTTTTGAAATAAATTAAACATATATTTTTTATTTATTTTCTATTTGTCTACATATATCTCATGTGAAATTTCCAAAACTCTAATTTGGATAGTTAATTAAAAGGTATGCTTGAGTTCAATTTTGTGAACTCAAACTCAAATCTTGATAGTTTATTAAATAAGTTTGATAAGCAGGCTCGAGTTCGACTTATTAAGTTCATATCAAATGAATTTTTTTTAAGTCAAATTTGAACCGCTCATGAGGAACTTGATTCATTTACACATGACATTCATACTATAATACAAAATATTGTAAAAGGAGATATCTTATATATACTTATGGTAATAGAATTTGGCATTAAAGATGAGGAAGTACTAAATATTTCAAATGTGATTTCAATAGATTCTTGTTTCAATTTCTAGAAAACTACAAGACTATAATAGTAAATTAATATTTGTTTTAATGAAAAATATTAAATTAATATTTAGTTACATTATTTTAGTGTTTGCTCCAAAATAATTTAATCTTATTAGAAAGTTAAGAGACAAATTGCTAATTAATATTATCATATAATAATTGGCTAATGTGAATCCAAAGGTAGTCTTATTGATTTATGGTATATAAAGTATTAAAATGGGGTTCCACATTCATTCATATCAATTTGATTCTATAACAAAAATTGATTTTTTTTTTTTTTTTCTTTTCTTTTCATGTAGAGGACAAATTTTCAAATTGTAATAATTACTTCAAAAGCAATTCCATTTCCTTTTTCTATTTACCTTTTTTTTTTTTCCCTCACTTTTTCAGAGCATAGAAATTGTGGGGCTTTTTTTTTGTAAAGGTTAGCAAAATTTAAGGTAATGGGACATCTAATGCTCAACATGCTCCTTGACATAGACAAAACTTTTCTTTTTGGTAAATGGAAAAAGAAAAATGTTGAATGGGAAAGAAAGTTGCATGATAGCATTGGGTAATTACTTTAGAATTTAGGTTTTGTTTATCTTATATTTATTAAATTTGTAAATGATTTTTTGCATGGTTATAATTACACTTCAATTTCATAGCAACAAAATTATTAAATTTTAATTTTAATTTTCATAATGGCGTAACGAATAAAAATGCAGTCAACTTTGCAACTTATTGTAACTGCAATCTATTTTAATTTTTTAATAGATAGGTCTCGAAGTAAAATTTAAAGTTTAATTACAACTTGTAATTGAATTATAGTGTAATTCTAATAACGTGTAAAGTTTAGAGTATTTTTTACATCGTAAAATGATTAATCAATTTTTTTTCTAATCTCTCTTTCTTTGAATAGAATAAAACTTAGTAAAGAAATAATTTTATAATTTTTTTTTAAAAAATATTATGTGTTATATTAAAATATTTAAAATGCATTATATATATTGGAAAATAGAATTTTTTTGGTATTAAAAATTGAACTTCTTAAATTATGTTTTCTTATAGTTTTTCCTTGTTCATTTGAAATATTTATATTATTTTATATAATAATTTAGGTCATATAAATATTTTAAAAAATAAGATCAGAGTATTCGAACATCATAGTAAAGTAAACAATTATGAAATTTGAAAACTTTAAAGTAATAATTACTCGTGGATATCATTATAAGTATAAGTGATCATTGGTTGATTTATACATTAATTTATTATTATAAAATTGTTGATAATCAAATATAACTGACATTTAGTGTATATATATATATATATATATATATATATATATATATATGAAAGTAAATCTAAGTAGCATATTGTTATTGTTGATGCAATTATTTTATTGCAAAAAACCAAATTATAATCAAATACTATAAGATAAATAAAGTCAACATATAGAACTCAAATTCTTAAAAAATAAAATATTTGTATTTTTGGTGTCTCTAAGTTAATTTTAAACTAAAAAAATACAATGAAATATAATTTAATTTTAAAAATATATAATCTAATAGTTAAAAATAATTATAGCAGCATATATTAATTTTTAATAAGAGATTAGAAAAAAAATTCATGAATTGATTAATCGTTTTGTAATACCCGCATTTTATGTTCATAAGCCTCAGAATTTATCAAATTGAAAATACGAATATTATTTCTATAGCATTTCACATTTAATTGGTATTTCAAAGGTATTTATGATTAAATAATATGGAAGATAAATAATAACCGGTGAAAAGTAAAAGTTAAAAAAAAAAAAACTTAAATTATATATTGAAGATATTGTTTTTAATTTTTATAATGCAGTCAAGCTTTTAAGTTATTAAAATTTAATTCTTACAAAAAATTTGTTTAATAATCTATAGCGAGCCCATATTGTAATCAGAGTATAAGTGGGCTTATTTGGCCCAAAAGCCCATATTGTAAAGATATTGTTTCCTTTTCTTTTTTTTCTTTTTCTTTTTGTTTTTGTATAACTATTAATTAAAAAAAATCATAAAATATAACTAAGTTATCCTGATCCAATTAAATTTGATTATATATACTTCCATCTTGTAGGCATAAAAGAGGGCACAACGCTAATTGCATTGCAACCGAAAGCAATCCCAATTGAGTTTGCTTCATATTTCCAAATTCCAATGGATAGTTAGGCATTTAAGGGAGCACAACCCCAATTGTATGCAACCACCCTAAAATTGCTCTCCTTTCAATTCTCCTCCAAAATATTTTCTCAATGTATATGTATATATATACACATATCTAGTGTCCGTAAATCTTTCTCATCCTTGAAGATATTTATTCACATTGTGAAATAATTGAGACTGATTAACAGATTAAGCGTGCCAGGTATTAAAGTTATAAAAAACTGCTAGCTTAACTTGAACTTCTTAATAAAAGAACTGAAGGATTGACTCTACGACAAATGCTTCATCGACTACTGAAATAAATAGACAATGTTGAAACTAAAAATTGTAGAAATATTGTATATGAAATAAATTGCTTGAAATTGAAATAATATATTAACAATGATTGTAATTGTGAAATAGAAATTGACTTGGAAAAGGGAAATTACAATGAAAATAAAAGAAATTAAAAATGAAATTGCTCGAAATTGAGAGATAATTGCTTGAGAATTGCAATTGAATTGTTCTTAGTTTAATTTTTGGAGTTGATTGTTGGGCCTTCCTTAGTGGTAACTTCTTTTTATCGTGCATTGTGTGAGCAATTGCTATTGATTCCTTGTGTAAATCACCTCCTCTTAACTCATAAATCATCTATTTGACTAATAATTAATTAATTAACTTTGGGCCTCTAATATTTATAAAAGGCCTAATTAATTAATTTAAGCCTAAACAAATTACAAAACCATAAGTCAAATCCATAATACTCAAAAATTAAAATTTGTTGGTGTAAACACAATTTTTATAGGAGCATTACCATCTCTTCATTTGAGTTCATATATATATATTTTATAACTAGGAGAACGAACTCGTGTTCTCAACTTTACAGGATTGAGATCACTTACTATTCCAACTAACACATTATAAGTAATATTATTATTTACTTGATGAGAGAATCATTTCACCTTACAGTGAAATCACAATTCCACTTAATTTCCTATTTAAACTTTTTAAAAATAATTTTTTAAATTTAAATTTATACTTTCATAAAATACATCGATATTTAAATACAAATATACTAATTTGAAAAATCAATTCATAATAATAATTTTAGAATACAATCAATTTTGAATTTTGTTCTATTTTGCAACTATTATATATTAGAAACAAGGAAATTAATCATCAAACTAATAATACATCATTATAACTATAACACGTAATTGGAATAGTAATTCAATAATTGAGTATATATCAACCTTGCATTGAAAATACTAATAACAATTTGGAACACAATAATATAAAACACAAAATAATAATGACAATTTATAAATGTTGATGAAATTATCTAAATAAAAGTTGCACTACAGCAAATTTCAAAGTTGAAATTATAATTAGACACTTAACAAAAACATACTAGTATTTCATTTAATTTTTTTTTTTTTAAAAAAGGAGAACCTACTGGTATTTATTACACTGTATTACAACACGCATATTTCAACTACTTAAACCGATCGGTCTTCTCCTTTTAACTCCTCTTTTTTTAGTTATTGCCATCTTTAACAGACTCAGTGAGTTGCTGTCTAAGTAGCAACACTGTGTAAAACAATCGTCTCGACGGTAAGACCCGGCCCAAACCCAAATAGAACACCCCATTCAAGCCCTTCGCCGGTAGTAGCTTTCCCTTCTTCAATAGATTTCTTTCTCATTTCATCTAAAATGAATAATACACAAGCACTGGACATGTTACCATACTCACTCAATACATGGCGGGTTGCTTTCATTTTCTCTGGTTTTAAGCTGAGTTTAGCTTCAACCTGGTCAAGAATGGCTGGTCCGCCAGGATGAGCAATCCAGAATATAGAGTTCCAGTCATTAATACCAATAGGAGTAAAAGCTTCAACTAAGCTTTTCTCAATATTTTTGGAAATTAATCCAGGAACGTCTTTTAATAAATGAAAAGTTAAACCCACTTCACGTAGATGTCCGTCGATGGCGCCGTCGGAATCCGGCAAGATTGTTTGAGCTGCAGAAACAAGCTCAAACAAAGGACGCTCAACGGAAGTATCTGGATCTGCACCGACAATCAAAGCACCAGCACCATCACCGAACAAAGCTTGACCTACTAAAGAATCCAAATGAGTATCAGACGGACCGCGAAAAGTGACAGCCGTAATTTCCGAGCAAACAACAAGAACTCGGGCGCCTTTATTATTCTCCGCTAAGTCCTTAGCTAAACGGAGAACTGTGCCTCCGGCGTAACAACCCTGTTGATACATCATGAATCTTTTTACGGATGGCCGGAGACCGAGCAGCTTTGTTAGTTGGTAATCACATCCCGGCATGTCCACGCCGGAAGTTGTGCAGAAAATAAGGTGAGTGATTTTGGACTTAGGCTGACCCCATTCTTTAATGGCTTTCGCTGCTGCTTCTTTTCCTAGCTTAGGTACTTCCACAACTACTATGTCTTGGCGAGCATCCAGGGATGGTTCCCAGTAAGCACACATACTTGGGTTTTCTTTCAGGATTTCTTCGTTTAGGTACATGTAACGTTTCTTGATCATTGATTTGTCGCCTGTAGATGTTTCAACAAAAGGTACATATAGTTATAACGAGGATCACATGATTTAGTTGAAGGCTCAAGTGGGAATTAGTCACTATTGAATTTAGTAGACAATCAACAATCATGTGAGATTAGGAATTCCACATGTGATAAAAGTCATTTTATAAAAAATTGACAGTTACAGAATCTGAAACGAAATTAGTCTAAAAAAAAAAAAAAAAAAAACATTTATAAAAACTGACAGTTTCAAACTTGAAATGAAATTAACCTAATTGGTGTTTTAAAAATGATTGCAGGATACCCGTGAAACAAAAAAGGTAAAGAGAAAGTGAAACGTTGTTTCTCATTTCCAATTTTCAGGTGGAAATGTTATTTGGGAGATTCCTAAGATTGATTCTTTAATTTCTTAACAAAGTAAAAAAAAGGAAAAAATCAAAAGTACCATTTTTGTCATTTACTATAATTACAATAGCAATATTTACCAATTTATATAAGTACCATGTTTGTTAATACAGTTGCAAATAATAATGACTTTGAATATATCTATTTATAATCGTATCATATATTACTTAATTACTTCTAAATGAAATTTTCATTTAAAGACACAATAATAATAATAAGAGACCATCACTCTATAAACTGACATTTTAAACTCAACTTGTTAAAATTATATGCGAGTTTAATTTCGATTCAAGTTTGAATCAAATTTCTCTTGATTATTAATCTATAATTAACAAAAATTATGACTTATTGTAGAGCTAAACTGAATTTTGATTTATCGATTGAGTTCAAATAAGCGACCTGGCTCATTTACGAATAATATGTTAATAATTTTCTGGAACATTAAAGAATATGAGGAAGAATTTACTTTCTCTTGAAGAACGATAAATGAGAGGGAAAAAGAAAGAAATGAAATTAACATACACATGCGCTTGAATTTTTCTTTTAACTCAGTCAAGTGGTCGCTTTTGGTGATCCTGAAGTAATAATCAGGATAATCAGCTTGAATAACGCAGTTGGCCGGAGTGGCGGTGCCAATGGCGAGGACGGTGGCCGGCCCTTCGGCACGCTGTGCCTTTCTGATTTGATCCACTGTGACGGCTGCCATTGCTGTAGAGTACGTGGAAGATGAGAAAGGGATACAAGTTATAAATTTCTTTCTTTCTCTCCCGGAGTTGTGGAGAAATGGAGAGGCAATGGGTCGTTTATATATGAGAAAGGGGTAGGTTTCATGGACGATCGGCTGATGACCACGTGGCCATTGAGTTAGCTGACTATTCCAGTGGTAGATATATGGTACCCCATGCATATTTATTGTTGAATTTTAGGTAGCTTCAAGGGCTTCTTTTTTTTTTTTTTGAAAAAATATCATGATTTTTATAATTTTATTTTGAAATTATGGTTTTTTAGAATATTGTTACTTAGTAATATACAATTAAAATTTATAAATTTCTGTTGTCTATTTTTAATAATATTGTTGGTAATCGGCCTCAATATTGAAAGAGAATATAAATTTAATTTATAGAAAACATATTTATTGAATGGGTTACGTTTTGAAAGAGAAATTATACATTTAATTTGAAAAAAATTTACTATTTTGATAATTTTTTTATATTTCATTAACATTTTGATTATTAAAATTAAAATTAATGTACAATTAAATGAAATGTATTGATTTTAATAATTTTGAATTTAATTTTATAAGTTTATACTAAATTTTATTTGAAAATTGTGGTTGACATGATTTATTTTGTAATTTCTTAATTTGTTCTCCTTTTATTTTTTTTTTCCAACTATTTTGTTGTGTTAGGTCCGCACAAGTGTTGGTGATGGCTTGAAAATTCCGCCCTATACCTTGTAAAATCATAACTGAAAAAGTAGCTAGCAACAAGCATTTAGAAAAGGAAAGGAAGCCTTTCAAAAAAACAAAAAAAAAAAAAGGTATTTATATAATTCTTATATTTTGTTTTCAATGTGCTATTTTTATATGGAAATAAATCTATTTTTGAGTCCTTAATTTCTTGAAAATTATTTTTTCGATCCCTTATTGTTTAATGAAAGTCGTGAAGTTTTCAATCTACAGAGGTCTGAGAATTTTTTTTCTGTTATTTATTTTTTTTGAAACTTAGTAATTCATTAATAATAAAAATGTAATTTTGAATATATTATGATATTTTCATAGGAATAAAAAACATATAAAAAATTAAAATTTTCTGTTTAGAAATGATCTTGAAAAAAAAAAACTAAAATTATATAGTCTTCATACGAAATCATATTTGAAACATATAAAATCTAAAAAATTATTATTGCTAGAGTGACCATTCATGAGATTAATAAAAAAAAATGAAATTAAGGGTGTTACAAAATCAATTTTAAAATGTAAATCAATTTTAAAATTTAAAGGTTAAGTTATGTATTTGCCTAATATAATTATTTCTATAAAGGTAGAGTATGTACCACAGAAGCAGTGAGGGACAAGAGGCTGGCAAGGGCCAGAGCGTCCGTTGCTGCACATAAATGTTGTGTACGAAATACGAACAAAGATTCCATAAACAATGAATTGGAATTCTGAGGATATGGGTTTAAAAATAGATTTTGACTTTTCAGAATATAAGATTAAAAAACAAAGAAGAAGAAGAAGAAGAAGAAGAAGTGGTGTATTAGAAAATTATTTTCTATTTCAAGAGAACTGCTTGCTATTTGCTTTCGTTGACTCTTCGCACTACAGGAATACCACACGTTTAATAAACTTTAATATAATCTAAATTTCTTGTGTTCAGATCTATTACTCATAGAATTTGTTTAATAAGAATATATAATAATCGGAAGCGTACCTTGATCCATAATAGTAAATCTATGTTATGAGTTACCTCGTTGCGACAATTCGATTCTCTCCGTAACAGCAGATCTACATTTCTTCCTTATGTGTTTAAGGCAGCTGTCACACTCTCTCTATTTTGTTTTCTTTTCTATGTGTACCCTAAACTGTCGATTCCTTTTACTTTTATAAGGCAGAGGATGGGTATTAAAACCTTAACTGGCTCTTATCCATTAAACCCAATAACCATCATCGTGTACCACCTTAATTAGAACCAACCCTTTAATCACATGGGCTATATATAGATTATTAAATAATCTAAAATTGTCAACTAATACGATTAATTAATTAAGAGATATTAAGAAATTAGTTTTAATTTAATCTGATTATTCTCTTATTAGTATATATATATATTTTTTTTTTCTTTGAGAATGAAAAAATAATATATTAAGAAGATGAATCGCTCAATACAAGATGGGAAATAGAGGTAGGAACCTCTTCAATCAAAATAGCCAAAATAAGGAAGAAAATGCTATAGCAGAGAAGAGCATGAGCAACCTCATTTCCTGCTCTATGGCTCCGAGTACATTTCCATTAAATACGTTAAGAATCGGAGCCTTAGAAAAAAATTAATTAAATCAAATTTCGAAGCCTTAAAAGTAAATTAATTAAATCAAATTTAATTATATATTTAATATTGGGCTTATAATGAGTCGGACTTACCTTTAATATAAAATGACCTAAGTCATTTTGATTGGTTCACATTTCACATTATATGTCATTTTAGTTAATTGTATTTATCCAATATAAGATTATCCACATACTCCAACAAAATAGCGTTAGAAAGCACAAGCTTAATGCTCTATGGGTGTGAGTACATTTCATTTTGGTATCAAGTATCAGCAGCTCAATGCTGATACTTGATAATATAAGTTTTTGTATTATTTAAATTTTTTTGACCAAACTTATTATTATTTTAATTTTTATTCTTTTTGGATATTTTGTTAAAATTAAACCTTATATATATGATATTTATTAAATTGTCCTTTTATCAATTTGCTTATAGTGCCTAGATTCTTACGCTGCGATCAACATAGTATTAGTATTGGTTTGAATCTTATAGAGAAAAATAAAAAAAATAAAAAATTAAGAAAGAAAGACAATTTGTATCTATTTAGAACGAGGGTTATGATGACAATGTCAATTGTAATATAAATGTCATTAACTTCTGAAATTCTGAAATTTTCTCATGTTTCTTGGAGGGTTCACAGCTTTAAACGATCGGCTTCTTCATGCTGTTACTGTAACCTATTCTAGAATTTGCTTATAATTTTTTGGTTTTTTTCTTTTTTACTTACTAAAAAAGCAATTCTGAGATTTTGAAAATAGTTGAATTCAATCGACAGTAGATGGAAGGCTTATAAAACGATAAGAAGATTTGTAATTCATCTGATTAAAAAAATACATACTCTTGGTGTAATTACAGGAAGAAGATGGTAATTCTTTTATTGTACGCATGCAGTGATCCCTTAACGAACAATAAATTTTTCTTTCCAATAATTAAATTCTTGAAGTTGTTAGCATGAAAAAAGTTCGTCCATTCTAGATAACATGAAAGTAACAGCTATCAGAATCATTTCGAAGTCAAGGAGAGAGATTTCGCGAGCTCGACCAAAATTCTAAAACATGAAACAGTTGAAACTTGAAGGTGGGTTAATTTTCAAATATTTGAAAACATGGTGTTTGTCATTAATTACTCCTATTGTTGATTAAGAAAATTTGCAAATTTTCTTTTTTCAAAGATCATATGCCTATTTGCATGGAGGATAGGAGATAAGCATGTGCTATTTTCGTATTCTTGGAATCTCAGCAAGAATATTACGTGAGAGTACACAAGTTTTAAAATTCTAATTAAATAAATTCAGTCAATTAAAAATACAATAACTATATTACTTTTAATTATTAGTTTTGGTACATCATAATCTTTTTTTTTTTAAAAAAAAAAACAAGAAATAAAAGTTCAAAGTTGAACATTTTATAGTCAGATTTTGAATTATTAGCTCTTATATGTATCCAATGCATTTGAGAGTAACAGGGGAATTTAAGCCACAAATTAATGTCTGAAAGAAATGAATGCATAGCTCAACCAACTGAATTAATGAGATGTAGCAGTTATGGGCAAAACATGGCAGTAAAGACCTACCTAACCCCTCTTGTTCCTCTTTAGGTTGTTCATGTTCATGTTCATGTTCTAGTCCCTACTTATCTATCATTCATACCTAACCACTCCTTCCTTTGTCTTCTCTTCTACCAGTCATTTTGGCCCACAAAATACACCATTCCCACTCAGCAGCCATCAAGTTCCAGTACATCTTTTCCAACGTCATGGCCCCGGTTTCGATTTGTAATAGAGGGAACCAAAGTAAACTTTGTGCTCTGATTAAAATAACATGCCAGTTTTCATTTTGATTTTCATTTGGAAATCCAAATAGAATCTTGTAATAAGTTTATGTCATTAATCGTAGAAGTATGCAAACGGTTTATTTCATCATAACTTAATCAAATCGATCCAAATTAAACAAACTGAAATTTTTTACAGCAAAAATCAATTTGATCGCTTTTTTAAAACGAACCAAATTGGATTGAACTAATTTATTTTTTGGTTTGATTTTATTTTTTTTAGTTTTGTGATTTAACTCAAAAATTACTTATTGCTTCAAATAATTAAAATAACTATTGAAAACAACAAAATATTTGAATTTCGATTTGATTCGATTAAATACATTCAGTTTGATTCAGTTTTTCCATCTATACAAAAATTGAACAAAACAAAAATCTGAATCTTCAAATCAAAACTCAGAAAGAGCGAGAGTAAATATCCTTCATTTGACATTATAGCTATTTTTATAATTATCATTAGTTGCTTTTTTACAATCTTTCACTTGAAACACAATTGGATAAGCATATGCTCCTCTCCCTTCTAAACTGAAGAACAATTGGAGATTTAGATCACATGCCTTGCACTTTATTTTTGTTTTTGCCGTGTTGCTAAAGTTCAAAGCCAAGCATCCCTCCTGCATGAGCAAAACACTTAAAACACAAACTAACAATCATCCAAACCAACCTCCAACTGTATATAAACATTGAGATTTTTTCAATTTGAAGCTCAGAGCAAGAAAATTTTATACCAAGAGCGATTTGTCTTCTTGAAGTTGAAAAGGCACAATGAACCGTTTCATTCTTGTAATGTTGCTGCTGATATGCATAGGAGCAGAACAGGTTCAGGGACAAAAAGCACTTGCAAAATGCCTGTCGACTTGTGGGGAAAGTATTCTAAAATGTGCACTCGGTTGTGCGCCAACGGGAATGCCGCAGTTGGCCAAGTGCATCCTCAAGTGTGGTGTTGCTAACTTCTCGTGCATGGAAAAATGTGTTGGATCACCTGTTAGACCGCCGCCGCCGCCGCCACCACCGTCGCCACCTCTATTGCCTGTGCATTAACAATTCTGGTACCTGCAAGTGTCAGGATACATAATAATGTGGCAGTGTTATACTGCTAGCCCAAAAATAAAGGATAACAGGCTACTTGCAGCGTAAACGCAGTCCAAATAGAAACTTACTATGTATGAATGCCATTATTGATTTGTAATGAAAAAATAATAATTAAAAACTTGAACTTGATTTGATTAATAGATAATATCTGAAACAACAAGATTCTGCAGCAGAAGCTGAACAGGTGTTTTTTCAGGGTAAATATTTTTATCAGTACATTACATTGCAGGATATACAGTTTCATGCCTAGTTTTGTTGCCCTCGACTCTTCTTTTCCTCAATACCGGATTGAGAAAATCTACGTCGAAGGACATCTAGCACATCTTCTATTTTTACGTCTTTAAGAGCCAAGAGAACCATGGTATGGTATAGCACATCTCCCATCTCTGAAGCAGTTCGTGCACTATGCTCATTTTCTTCTATTGTTCGGCATAATTCATCTGCCTCTTCCCTACAAATGACAACGTTGGTAATGATCATCTAATGTTGAAGAGGCTCATATAATCCTTCTCATAAAATAAAAGCAATATAACCTAAATTGAAGAAATCTCAAATGATATTAATCGTAGAACTAAAAAGAAAAACCAGAACCTAATGCAGTAAGGGGGCAAAAGATAGGAATAAGTCTAACTAACACAGGACTGCATCTTATTTTTCTCTTTTTGTATTTCTATTTTTTTTTCTTTTTTAAACAAAGGGAGGAATTGATAAAAATAAAGTAAGAGAGAAAATTTAGCCTACCGAGCTTTCTTTTACAATAGGAACCATGTAGGAACCTTTACAAATCAATTCTAGTCAAGCAGGTCACCTACCGGATTTTTGAACACAATAAGTTGCGATCGAGTAGTAATCGCTTAGTCCAAGAGGGTTTTCCATCTTCTGGCACTACTAATTCTGCTTTACGCTGGGAAATTGTTGACTCTAATGAATACAAAGTGGTTGATGCCAACCTATTACCCTCCACCTGTAACAGATAATGAAGTTTGCTTAAAAATCCATAAATTGACAATTTTTCAGAAAATGCAAAATTAAGGAATGGATAACCACTTCAAGTGAAATGAGAATATTGAACCTGTTTATTTTCTAGAAAATCAGTAACTGATGTATAATAGCAAGTTTCTGACCCAGTGTGGCAGGTAGGTCCATCAGGCTTCCCAAGGTAAATTATCTGCAAGAAACCTAAACTAAATAAATATAAAGCACAATCAACGAAGAATATTTCATAAGTTTTGGCTATAGGTTGTTCAAAACATACAGAGTCACGATCACAATCAAGAAAGATGTCATGGACATTGATGAAATTGTTGGAGGTTTCTCCCTTTATCCACAATGTTGACCGTGACCGACTGTAAAATGTTGCCTTTCGAGAGGAAATGGTTGTAGCTAGTGCATCCCTGTTCACAAAGCCTTGCATTAATATGGCTCCTGTGTCAATATTTTGAGCAATAGCCACTGCCAAACCTTTGTCATCCCATTTTACACTGTCTAACAATGTTTCAACCTAAAATTGGACAGTTAGTCAACTCCAGCTTATGTTTATAGGCAAATTAAACTTAAGGTGATGCAACACTTAGAAGGATAGCAATATATTACAGTGTATGATTGAATTATTTAAAATATTCAATCTATCGGCAAAGAAATCACAAGAAGCAACCAGAGGCTAATTTGCATAACATGAATAATTAATTCATAAATATTCCATGACTAAAAAAAACTGTTAGTTTAAACATATTGAGAATTGCTTTAAAAGAATCATCCCACAGTGAAAAGATAAAACAAAAAAAAAAAGCACAGTATTGATGTGATCTTTAGAGCTAAAAGTGACAGAAAGGCATTCTTCTTGTAAGATAAAAACAAATTGGCTTTGCTACTTATTCGTGAGAGTCCAAGTGAATCATTCACTGTTACTCTATGCACATATACACAACATTTCAATCAGCATAATTAAAGCATTAACTCATACAAAAACCAGCAAGAATGACAAGTACATGATTAGAAAAGTAAACAAGCACACGCATTTTGGGGAAGAAAGGCAGGAGGAAATGTAGAGACCAGATGTAGCTCATATAATAATTAACCAAGTATTACTAGGCGATGATGGACACCTCCAAAAGAAGGCAAATATCAAAATTGGAAAACCCATGTAACATATTTGCTTTCCTCCCTTTTATTTTCCAGACATGTAACGATCCCTACTGCAAATGACACAGGTGGACACCTGACTATGTCTTGAGTGGTGCAGTGTACGGAGATTGATTGTGCTCAAGCAAATATATGCAAATGCAAAACAAATCAACTAGAGATTTAGAGTCCAGATGTAGCTCAAATAATAATTAAACCAATATTATTGGGCAACGATGAACACTTAAAAGAGATGGTTAAAAGAAAAACGGGAAACCCATATATCAAATTTCCTACACTTCCTTTGATTTTCCAGACATGTAACAATCCCTACCACAAAAGACATAGGTAGACATCTGACTATGTCTGATTGAACAACGCAATGCGTGAAGTCTTGAGTGGCGGAGTATACAGAGATTAATTGTGCTCAAGCAAATATATGCAAACGCAAATCAAACCAAGAGATGTAGAGTCCAGATGTAGCTCAAATAATAATTAAATCAATATTATTGGGCAACGATGGACACTTACAAGAGATGGTTAAAAGAAAAACGGGAAACCCATAAATCAAATTTCCTCTCTTTCTTTGATTTTCCAGACATGTAACAATCCCTACCGCAAAGAGAAAGGTAGACATCTGACTATGTCTGATTGAATCAACCAAATCTCTACATACATAATGCATGAAGTCTTGAGTGGTATAGTGTACAGAGATTGCATATGCTCAAGCAAATATATGCAAATGCAAAACAAGTCAATGAGAGAGATGCAGAGTCCAGATGTAGCTCAAATAATAATTAACCAATATTATTGGGCAACGATGGACACTTACAAGAGATGGTTAAAAGAAAAACGGGAAACCCATAAATCAAATTTCCTCTCTTTCTTTGATTTTCCAGACATGTAACAATCCCTACCGCAAAGAGAAAGGTAGACATCTGACTATGTCTGATTGAATCAACCAAATCTCTACATACATAATGCATGAAGTCTTGAGTGGTATAGTGTACAGAGATTGCATATGCTCAAGCAAATATATGCAAATGCAAAACAAGTCAATGAGAGAGATGTAGAGTCCAGATGTAGCTCAAATAATAATTAACCAATATTATTGGGCAACGATGGACACTTACAAGAGATGGTTAAAAGAAAAACGGGAAACCCATAAATCAAATTTCCTCTCTTTCTTTGATTTTCCAGACATGTAACAATCCCTACCACGATAATACACAGTAGGCATCTGACTATGTCTGGTATAAAATCATTGCAATCAAACCGCCTTGAAGTAGACTCAAAAATGAAATATTAGCACTTCGCAGCCAATCTTTAGTGAAAAAGCAATTTTTTTTCACTACACTAACAATTCGACATTTAAGAGACAATCAACAAAATCGCAGATAATTGAAGTTAATTTGTGCATTTAGTTACCTTAGATTCAACAGAGAGATCTTTATCAGATTTCTTTACAGAAGCTAAAATTAAACGAGAGTTCTTTCTCTTATTGTCATCGTCTCCTCTGAAACCAATATGAGGAAAGAAGGCACAGCTTCTTGACGAAAACCTTAGAGATTGAATACAGTGCAAAGATGAAGCCGCCATTGCAAGCGCAGAAAAGCAAATGCTCCTCCTCTAAGCTCTTTCGCTCATCCTGCAACAAACCAAGACCGATGCCTCATTATAGCTTAATCAATGGAAGCATATTGGATCTCCACATATGAAGCTTAAATGAATATTACCTCGCTATTTAGAAACGACCTTAAGCCTTTGAAGCAATGGCCGCGGCGTCTGTCTTCTCACTCCATTGGCATTGCAGTGTTAGGGTTTTAAAGAGGAGAAGAGTATCATAAAAAAATACTTAAAAATGAGGGACATAAGTAGAGTCACTCGCGCGTGACGTAGTCCAAGTGACTGCCAATGAAATGAAATTATGAAAGCGTAACTCGGAAGCCGTTCGATGAAAATAATAATTGATCACTTCCTGTATTGCCCAAACTTTGAAACTTCCACTTCACTGTTTGGGTTTGCCCGGCGAAAATGATGGACTGTGAAGCAATTAACACATTTCACTCTACCTCACCCCCTCTGCCATCGCCGCGGCGGATTAATGTGTCTGTATCTCCTAAGAGAAACCCGGCAGATAGATGCTTCGGTTGTGGAGAATGTGGACACTGGAAAATGGATTGCCCTAATAAAATGGCAAAGAAATCACACCCTTCTAGTCCTTATCCTCCTCAAGCTCTTCACCAGATGAGTATGACGCAGTGGTTCGGTGTCCTTGTGGTCGAGGCAAGTGTCGCATTCTCACCTCTTATACACCGAAAAATCCTAAAAGGAGGTTCTACACTTGCCCTGTTGATAAATCATCGGTTAGTCATTCTTTTTTCAGTTGTTAGCTGCTAAAAGAATTTCTAGTTGTAGTGTAAATTAGATCGATATACGTTTGTTTTGTTAATTTTAAACAATTTTTATTCAGGGACCTTGTGGGTTTTTTAAATGGTGCGATGAATTAAGTAATAAAGCTCCTTTATGTCCTTGTGGTGCTGGGACTTGTAGACTGACTAGATGTTTTTCTGGCCCGGATAAAGGAAGAAGGTACTTTGCTTGCCGGGTTAAGAAAGTATGTTCTTTTGAATTCATTTATTTATTTATTTTGTGCTAATTGGGTATGATAATGAAGAAGTTTGCTTGAAATAATTGATTCCGTTGATTGAAGAATTCTTGCTATGCTATCCTCTGTTGATCTCTACTGCGAGATCAAAAACTGGAGCCATATCTGTTTGCAGGTAGCTCAGCGAAGAAGCAAGCATTTTTGAGTTGTCTGAAATGTAACTGTTTTGATAATATTTTTACTTTCCGTAAGAACCTCTTTTTTTCTGATTTTTGCTTTTTTCATATGCTTTGTGTGTGTTGGCTTGTTTCCTGACTCCTAAAACAGGCCATAAGCAACTCATCAGTTGTATATGTATACTTACATGTATGGATTGCATTGATTGCATCTCTGTCATAACAAGTTTTCTTCTTTATGTAACATGCATGGAAGACAACTAAACAAAGCTTTTTTTTCCCCTGCAAATATACAATTCGGTTACCCATTTGTTCATTTTTTTTTGGGGTAAAATAAGGTAATATGATGTCCTTCGGTTTAAATTTTTGTAAAATATGTGACTTGATTTGTGCAATTTATTATGAAATTGCATGTTGTCATGTGTCTGAAAAATCTCATCCAAGAACCCCAGACATGTCAACTGCTTGTAGTTCAACTGACATTTGAAATAGGTTTGTCTAACTAGCATTGGGAATTTGGATTCATCTCCGAGTCTGAGTCATGTATCATGTATCTGATGATCTCATAATTAAGCGTTCTTTAGCTGTTTATCTTCGCCATGATAATATTCTGAGTGTGATGCAGAGCCAAGGAGCTTGTTCTTTTTTCCAGTGGGCTGATTCTGAAGTAAATACTATGATGGAGAGGTGTGTAGGTGGATGGGAGGGCCACACATCTCTTCAGTTCAACAATGTAAATAACAAAGAAGTCACAGTTGCTTCTGTGATAGAAATCGTTGGAAATATTGACTCGGAGAAGAAAGAAGACACTTCTGAGATAGAGGCACCAGTTGTTATTGCACGTGCAGAGCAAGTTTCAGAAGGTTCAGCTAATCCGATAACAGATGTGGCCCCTCAAGCGATTGTCCATGTTGCGGGTGGCACTCAAAAGGAGGTAATCACTCTTCTCTTATTCCTGTTCCTTCTGCCTGATTACTGATTATTGTTTTATAGGAATCCGGAGACGAGGATATTGACTTCTTCTCAAATGTTATTCAGGTCGTTCCCATGCTTCTTGAAGAAGAAGTGGACGAGATCATTTCATCTCCAGGGGCAGCTTCGAATATAGATTTGAGGGTAGCCGAGATTTTGGACAACCTTCGGTACCTTGCTAATTACGAGCCAGACTTTGCCTCTGATGAGAAGTTATCCTCAAGATTTTATAAAGACATCGAATACCTTTGTTGAAATGCAAAAGGGAAACATGTTGATCAAAGAGGCCTTGAAGCAATTACAGAGATGGTTCGAGACTTCCCTCTCTTCCAAAGTGATATCACAGCTGCAATTAGTTTTTCCTCTCGGCTGGATGAAAAGCGTTTGATAGCTGAGCACCAAGACGCCTCCTTAAGCAAGGTTAAGGTTGCCGGCATGTTAAAAGCGAAGAAAAAGAAGGCCCCTGCTCTTGGAGAAAGCTCAGCTAGAAGCTCGTTTGGCCGAAATCAATACTCCTGAACTCGTTCTGCAATTGGAAGTGGAAGAACTAATACAACAGGTTCAACTTGAAGTCACCAAGACTGAGAAGGCCAAGGGTGAGGTAGCAGCTGATGAAGGAAAGAAAGATAAATTCGAACTCAAGCGTCGAATTGCCGAAGATAGTATCAAGAAGTTTTTTGAAGTTGTCTTCCCAAGACAAAATCAACTTCTGAGACTGTGTCCAGGCAATTCAATTTGTTGTTCTGGTGATTAATTTAATCAACCCAGTCGGTTAGACCGTTTTCTTTCAAATCAAGTATTTGTAAAACATACCTGTAAATATCTTTACCTGTGCTTGGAGCGTAGGTATTAATATCCGGTGAATCATTATCGGTGAAAGTGGGCGGCTTCTTCGGCCGATTCAAAGCTCTTTCCTGGTTGATTCTGTAATGATTTTGAATCGGCCATTGACGAGTACAGATGTTGGCAGCTCAAATTTATTCATCTACTATCTCTGAAGCAGTGCGTGCACAGTGCCCTGTGCTGATTCTCCTCTATTTTGTTCTGCATAATTCATCTGCAACATCTTCCCTACAACTTACGAGGTTGGTAATGATCTAACGTTGAAGAAGCTCATAGAATCTCTCATAAAATAAAGCAATATACCTGAAAAAATATTTAATAGAAATTTATTTTTTTAAAACAACTATAAATAAAATGATAGAAAGATATTAGTTTAAAAAAATAAATGATCTTATATGTAATTATGTTCATATGATTAATGAATTCATAAATATAAATTAGCTACTAATTGACAAAAATTTCAAAATGTAGCTTGTGCAATCAGCATTGATCGATATTTTTATCAGCTATTAATAGTAAGTCAAAATTAAATAATGAAACATAAATACGATTCGTTAAAATTATGAGATTAAGATTGAGTTTAAATGAGTTTATATCATGACCGGATCGACTTATATATGATGGCTTAAAATGTACATATTATAGATTGGTTAGTGGACCGCTTAATTAAGAATAAAAAAGTCAGTTTCCATGGATAATAGATATTATTTCAACAAAACACAAAAAAAATTTGTTGCGTTAATATTCAAATATATGACCTATGTAATTAAACGTGGTCAAAGGTATGGAGTTTATATAGCCCGTTTAATATTTTTCTTCAAATTCGAATATTTTATATTGTTAATAAATTAGTTGTGCTTGTGTTGATCTCAACTATGTCCATGTGTCAAATCAATTGGACACGAACCCAACCCATCAATCTATTTTGACACTCATGATTAGCTGTTGATCAAAATCTTTATTAAATACCTCTAATCTATTAATCTAATCTATTAATTGGGTATGAATCAGTATAAATCAATTGAATCAAATGTTATCGTAAAGTTTGAATCAAATTTATATGAAAGATTTAAATAAATCTTTATTTTTGTTGAATTAATAAGACTGTAAATGCATCAAGGCGCTCGTAAACTACTTGAGGCTCAACTCGATAAAAGTTTGTTCGAACTCATTAAATAAATGAGCCAAACTTATTAGTTTAATACATGTTTTATCAAGCTAGTTCACGAGTTAACTTAATAAGCCGAAATTAATAAACCTTATGTCAAAATGATGTCTTCTTAGTTTGATTGATGTGTTCTTACCGGTTTGCATGAAGGAGACTAATGTTAAAAAAACAAAATGGTAAGATGAGTTTGTTTACAATTGTATATATCAAACTCAATATTTTGTTATTTTTAAATGAGTCAAATTTGAGCTCAAATTTTCAAACTTAAGTAAATTTTTTTGAGTTTGAATTTGAATTGACTCGGTTATAATTTTAAAATTAGTAAAGAGTTAAAAAATATTTATTTATGTAATACAAAAGCAATAAAATATTAATGGAAATAAAGAAAGAATTTAAAATATTTTTGACTCAAATGGGAAAAAAAAAGTAATTTAATTAAGTTTGATGTTATAATATTATTGATTTGGCAATAACATTTTTGGCAATGTCTATGTCATTGTAAAAGAAGAATGACAATCCGTGCCATAAAAATTAGCTTGACTTTTGTGGATTATGCTTGCCTAATATAAATGATATTTTTTACTTAATTTTTAAATTTGTGCCCAATTAATTTTTTTAATTTAATTAAAGAATATCGATCATTTATTTGCTAATAACAATGTACGTTTAAATGGACTAGGAAAATTTTCCAAAAAAAAAGAGGAAAATGTAAAAAAATTAAAAATAAATATTATAAAAACAAAATTGTGATGATATAAAAATAAATTATAATTTAAAATGAATAAAAAAATATAATTTAAGAAATTTTTTTCTGTGAATACTCTCCTTTTAATAAAAATTATTTTTTATTAAGCTGGTGCGGGGTATTAGACTATGGGAGGTAAAAGTAGAGTCACTTGCCGTTGATGTAATCCAAGCAACTGCCAATGACAGGAAAGCGTACCTAGGAAGCCGTTTCACTCAACTTCACTCTGCTCAGACCGATCACTCTGAGGAAAATTGATCACTTCCTCTCTGCTCAAACTTACTTCACTCCTTTCTTTTTGGTTTTTTCCGGCCAAAATGATGGATTTTGAAACTATTAACCCATTTCATTCAACCTCAACGCCACCTTCATCACCGACACAGCCATCGCCGCCACCAATCTCTGTGTCTGTATCTCAGAGAAATCCGGCAGATAGATGCTTTGGCTGTGGAAAATGTGGACACTGGATAAAGGAATGTCCTAATAAAATAACAAAGAAATCACACCCTTCTAGTCCTAACTTAACCTCCTCAAGCTCTTCACTTAATACTTGTGATGTACTACTGATTCGGTGTCCTTGTGGTCGAGGCAAGTGTCGCATTTTCACCTCTCATACACAGGCAAATCCTGAAAGGAAGTTCTACACTTGTCCTGTTGATAAATCATCGGTTAGTCTTTCTTTTTTAGTGGTTAGTTACTGAAAGAATTTCTAGTTGTAGTGTAAATTAGATTGATTGATATAAGTTTATTTTGTTAAGTTTAAGCAATTTTTATTCAGGGAAGTTGTGGCTTTTTTAAATGGTGCGATGAATTAAGTATTACACCTCCTATATGTCCTTGTGGTGCTGGGTTTTGTAGTCTGAACAGAGATTCCACTAGCCCGTACGAAGAAAAATGGTACTTTGCTTGCCGGATTAAGAAAGTATGTTTTTTTTTTATTTCATTTGTTTATTTATTTTTGTCCTAATCCTCTATTTGATTTTCTTTAGTAATTGATTTAAGATGGTAGTTGCTAAGTATGACAATGGGGAATTTTGCTTGAAATATTGGTTGAAGAATTCTTGTTGTTGTAACTGTTTTTGCGTTCCTCTTTTTGATCTGTACTTTAGCCATCTCTGTCTGCAGCTATTTCCGAAAAGACTTTTTTTTTGTGTTGCTTGCAATGTAATTGCTTTGATAATTTTTTTTTTTATTTTCCTTTGTATTTTATCTTGTTCTGCTGGCAAGTGAAAATAGAGAACCTTTCTGATTTTTCAGTTTTCATATATTTTATGTTGTTGGTTGTGTCCTCACTCCTGAACCAGGGCCATAAGCAACTCATCAGTTGTATATTTATATGTATGGAGTGCGGTAACTGCCATCTCTAGTGATGCTTGTTATAACAAATGATTCATTGTGCGTTTTATTCTTATTTTTCACCTCAGGGAAAGAGGGTTTTCCCCTTTTCTTTTTCTCTTTGAGTTCATGTAACATGCATGGAAAACAATAAAGAATGCTTCGTCCCCCAACCTCCATCCCCCGCAAGCTATTATGAAATTGGTGACTTGGTTTATGCAATTTATTATGAAATTGAATGTTGTTGTACTTGTAAAAATCTCTTCCAAGATCCTCTTAGGTGTGTCTTTGATCTTTTCCACTTTCTTTTATATTACAACTGCTAGTAGGACAACCGACATTTGAAATAGGTTCATCTAACATTAGGAAATTGGATTCATCTCTCATATACCACTTATCTAATGATCTCATAATTAAGTGTTCTAGGTGTTTATGTTCACTTAAGATTGACTGTGATGCAGAGCCATGGAGCTTGTCCATTTGTCCAGTATGTTGATTCTGAAGTAAATGCTATGATGAAAAGGTACGTAGGTGGAAGGAGGGGGCACACATCTCTCCAGTTCAACAATGTAAATAATGACCTGGAGAAGAAAGAAGTTACAGTTGCTTCTGCGATTGAAGTTGCTGGAAATATTGACTCAGATATGAAAGAAGATGCTTCTGAGATAGAATTGCCAGTTATCATTGCAGCTACAGAGCAAGATGAATCCCCCTGTGGGGACCAAGTCATGCAAGGGGCAGAATCCTGGGATCCAGTGGCATTGAATACACTTGAAGTGTTCCATCAAACTCCAATATTTCAATCAGAGAGTCACCGCTTGAAAGAGTTATGGAAGCAAATTTCTGCTTCAGGGAATATGATAACTGGAGGTGTGAATTTTTTTTTATTTTTTCCTCGTTCTTTTTCGGGTTTTGTGGGGAAGGGGTTGTGCATGTGAGGCCTATTCATTTTAGTTTTATTTTATCATTTCAATTATTATTGGTTACTATTAACCATTTCAAAATATTGAGGTTATATTTCTTTTTTCTTCCTGGCGGTTCGTAGATGTTATTTATCAAATTTCAGGTCTTCGTGTATCTGGTTGGTTGGGTCGGTTTGCTTTTCCTCCATCGCAGTATCCAAAAGATTCTCCTGTCATGCCTATCTTTTGTTGTGAGCATGGCTCAACCCATTTCTTTGTTTACTTTCTTTACTCATATCAAGGGTTTTTGAGTCTGTTGACACTCTCATCTTTTGCAGGTGTTTTCCCTTCATTTGACCCTGTTACAATCCCGGAAGATGTGGATATATGTGATGCTGAAGGCTCATTTCTCTTACCACATAGTACCTCAAATGCTGAAACTGACACGCAAACTACTGGACAGAATGTTCAAGAGCCTTCAAATGCTGAAACTGACACGCAAACTGCTGGACAGAATGTTCAAGGGCTCAAAGATTCTGCTGTTATAAAAGAGAATGACACTAGCATATCAAAGTCAGTCTTAAACTCATATGGGCAAGCTCTCCTAAATATTCTGGAGTCTATGAATCCACCCAATCACGAAGCAATGGTAAAACTGGCAGACGATACTTTTAACATCTTCAAGAATCTGTCAATTCAATGTGATCCTTTTGTTGAGGGTGTAAAAGAATACATTCAAGCTGTATCAAAACTCCCTTCAATTGAAAAGTCTATGCCTAAAGGCCTCTCATCTAAAGAACTAAGTAAGCTGTACGATGCTGAGAAATTGCAATTCGACAATGTTTCTCGCCTCCATACTGAGGCCGTGACTGCTTACAAGGCTTCAAATAATCACCTCCAGTCACTTCAGGAAGAATTGTCCAGTGTCAAGGCTAGGCTTCTCGAGCTTGAGAAACAGTTGTGTTCTTGTGAGAGTGAAACATCTGCACTCAAATCACATCTTGGTGAAGTTGCCGAGGATATGTTGGAGTCACAGAGAAGTATGGAGGCTGCATCAAATGAAATGGTGGAAGCTCTAAAACTGGAACAGCAGAAAGAATCTGTCCTTGATGCAGCAAGGGCTGCAATGGAAACTGCAAGGATTTGGATCCAACATTGATATAACTAGATAATCTAAGTTACTGTATTTGTATAATAAGTACGTGTTCTAGTTATAAGCTGTACTTAGGTTCATAAACTGGCTGTCTTCTATGTAAAATATGTTAAATATAATAATATTCTAACTTGGGTTGAGTTGTAAATTTCAGATTAGGTGCATGCCTCTCTTCCTGCAAACAATGAAGCCCAAGTCTGATATTTAAGGCCGTTAGTAGTATATGGAAAAGAAACCGAAAAATTTTTAGGTATACTCACTCCGCGTGCGAAGTCAGTTATAGATCTATTCAATAAAATAAAATCATATTAGCTGAATCCATTCAATATCATAAAATCATATTAGTTGAATCGGTTCAAATAATTCTATTTCTATTTTTTAACTTGGTTTTTGATTTTTGATTTCGTTTTTGATTTTAATTTTTAATTTTATATAATTTTGATTTCAGTTACTCTTTTCAACCTGTTATAGTAAAATAATTATTTTCTGAATAAAATTCAACTGTATAACCAAATTGATAGGTTGAGATTCGATTTCAGTAAGACCAAAGTTCATTTTTTGAATTGTGCAGTTGGCAACCGAACTATCGCTTTGCACACCCTTTAATCGTTTATTGTAATTTTGCCAACAATAGATAGACGCCACTGCTCTACCAAAAAGGAGAATATGTGCGTTCCAACCGCCATTAAATGTAATTTCCTTTTCTCTTTCTTTTCTGAATAACTCCTTTAAAAAAATAAAAAATAAAAAAAACAAAATAAAAGGCTCCTTCTCCTGATGCCTCACACTTGCCGTTCGATTAGCATCACATTATTTATTTATATAATTTATTAAATTTTGTGAATTTAAGCTAACGTCTTATTTATATTTTTTTTTTTGTGATGGGCACCGTCTTGGAGCCCGATGTGACTGCCGATCATCCTGCTTCAATACTCCGGCCACAATCTCCCCGGCGATATTTTTTTTTCTATCTTCAGCGTCGCACACGGTGGGAGATTGAATTTCCTTTATTGATTGATTTTCTTTTATAATTTCTTTTCTATACGGTGAATCTCTCTTCTTTTGACATTTCTTCGAATACCTTCTTCTTCCTCTCTGGTCTCACCCGTGTTTCCAGTCCTTTTCCGCGTTGAATTGGTATTTTCCTACTTTGACCTCCATTTCTTTATGTATTTATTATATCCGCTTCGATTCTTCGACAGAAATGACAAAGTTTGAATCTTTATTCAATCTGTCAAAGTGAAGATTTGGGTAGTAAAAACAAAATTCGGTGGCGGTGGGTCTTAATTAGGTCCGTCTTGGCAACAATTCCATTTTTATTATAGAGAAGCTTGGCAATCTTATACACATATATTGAGGTAAATAAATTGGGGGTGTTTACTTTTGGAGGTAATTTTTGAGTTGTTTTTGGGTTTCATTAGATTTTTTGATAAAATGGAGGCAAAAACAAAAAATGATGAAGAACAGAGAGCGAATTGTTGTAACCCAGTTAAGAAACAAGGGCCAGTAACAATGGACCATGTTCTATTGGCTCTAGGAGAGACCAAGGAAGAGAGAGAACAGAGGATTCGGTCTCTTTTTAATTTCTTTGATGTCACCAATTCCGGGTATTTAGACTATAACCAGATTGAGAAAGGCCTTTCTGCTCTCCAAATACCTGCAGAATACAAGTATGCTAAGGATTTGTTGAATGTGGTTGATGCCAATAAAGATGGGCGTGTTGATTACCAGGAGTTCAAGAGATATATGGACGATAAGGAACTTGAGCTGTACCGTATTTTTCAAGCCATTGATGTTGAACATAATGGTTGCATTTTGCCAGAAGAGTTGTATGATGCACTTCTTAGGGCAGGTAAATTTTAACTCTCCATTTGGATGTGCTAATCATGAATTTATGCTTCTCCTTAGGTTGCTTAAGAGTCATTCTATTATGTGATATTTTCCTCGATTTCTAGTCTAAACTGACTGGTTATCATTACCAGTAATCTTGCTGATTATTGAATGCCCTTTGACGCGCATTGCTTACTGCTTAGGGAAATGGATTTTGAGTACTACGACTTAATACAATAGCCAAATGCTATTAACTTGAATGCATGGCAATTTGTCTCGACCCTGTCACTAGTAGAGGAAGAGATGCACTGGACCTGGAAATTAGACCTGGATCTTCCACTCACAACTGCCTTACTTGTTATCAGGAATGTGAACCCACTAATTTCTTGTTTTGTATGTAGGTCAGAGCTTGCACAAGATATTTTATGCATCTTTTATACAGAAGAATGTGGATTATGGAAATAATTATGAGAAATCAGTTCTTTGCATGGCAATTTTTCTCCACCCTATTTTAAGTAGAGGAAGAGATGTACTGACTCTTGAAATTAGACCTGAATCTTCTACTTACAACTCTGCTTGTTATGAGGAATGTGTACCCACTAGTTTCTTCTTTTGTATTCAATTAAGAGCTTACACAAGATATTTTATGCATCTCTTGTACAGAAGAATGTGGATTATGGAAAGAATTATGAAAAATCAGTGCTTTGTAGCTGCTGCTTAGAACAAATTGATCACAATGCTGAAGTGATGATAACCAGTTTGTTGTACATAAGAGTTTATATTGTTTAGAAGCACATGCCATAGATTGTTTCAACATACAACATTCATCACTTGTGTTTGCCTTTTCCTGTCCTAATCTTTCTTTTGGACAGTAGTGTTTGGGAATTAGGAACGATATTTTGTAGGTTCATTCTATAAGCCACACCAGTCTTTCTTTTGTAGGGATTGAAATTGATGATGAGGAGCTTGCACGTTTTGTTGAGCGAGTTGATAAGGATAACAATGGTGTTATAACTTTTGAAGAATGGAGAGACTTTCTTCTGTTATATCCTCATGAGGCTACCATTGAGAACATTTATCATTACTTGGAAAGGGTATGCCTTGTTGATATTGGGGAACAGGCTGTTGTCCCAGAGGGCATAAGTAAGCACATTCATGCGTATCGATATCTGATTGCAGGGGGAGTAGCAGGAGCAACATCTCGTACAGCAACTGCACCTCTTGATCGTCTAAAGGTTGTTTTGCAAGTCCAAACAACACATGCTCGTCTAATGCCAGCAATAAGGGATATATGGAAGGAAGGGGGTGTCTTGGCATTTTTCCGAGGCAATGGATTAAATGTCTTGAAAGTGGCACCAGAAAGTGCTATCAGATTCTACACTTATGAAATTCTGAAAGATTTCATTGTGAAAGCTAAAGGACAGGGGAATAAGGCTGATATTGGTACTACAGGCCGACTCTTTGCTGGCGGTTTGGCTGGTGCTGTGGCACAAACTGCCATTTACCCGATGGATCTTGTGAAAACCCGATTGCAAACTCAAGCTTGTGAAAATGGAAAAATTCCGAATCTAGGGTCAATGACAAGGGATATATGGGTTCAGGAAGGACCAAGGGCATTCTATAGGGGCCTTATTCCATCTCTTCTTGGAATCATCCCTTATGCAGGCATTGATCTTGCTGCATATGAGACCTTAAAAGATATGTCCAAGAAGTACATTCTGCAAGACAGCGGTAAGGTCTTTCTTATTTCCTATTAGCAGCTTTATATATTTTTTAATGAAATAGCTTCGATCTTTTATATATGTATTCTATCTTTTTAAATACCTTTTCATGTTGTATGTTGACACTCTTCCGTTCCTTTTTAGAACCCGGTCCACTTATCCAACTGGGATGCGGAACTCTATCTGGAGCTCTAGGCGCAACTTGTGTTTATCCATTGCAGGTTGTCAGAACAAGGTAATATATGTATACACATAATCGTCATGGCATTTGATATTAACTATCACTTCATTTTGGAGTCACTGCATATTGGACTAATTCTGCTTTTGCTCTTCAGAATGCAAGCTCAGCGCCGCTCTAACACAGGTGCTGCTTACAACGGAATGTCTGATGTGTTCAGAAAAACCTTTCAACATGAAGGGATTAGGGGATTCTACAAAGGGATATTTCCTAATATGCTCAAAGTGGTTCCATCTGCAAGCATTACTTATATGGTTTATGAGGCCATGAAAAAGAGTCTAGATTTGGAATAGCAATAAAATATGCTGCTGTATCAGATTGCTACAACAATGGATATGGCTAACTGTCTGCACAACAAATCGTTGGGGTAGTCTGGTGATGAAGATGAAAATGACAAGAATAAGTAAATTTACTAATTGAGTAGATTAGGGTTATATCAATTATTATTACAGAAAATCTTGCATCTAAACATATTTAAGGGCAAAATTGGGTTGTCCATCTTTGTTGATGAGTTGATATGAATTCGCACATTTGTTGTACGATACGGAAGCAACAGGATAAATGCATTCA
Source organism: Jatropha curcas (assembly GCF_041381405.1). Taxonomy (NCBI): domain Eukaryota; kingdom Viridiplantae; phylum Streptophyta; class Magnoliopsida; order Malpighiales; family Euphorbiaceae; genus Jatropha; species Jatropha curcas. Next base: position 29,065,503 of record NC_143151.1, read on the forward strand.
AAAACAGATTTTGTAATTCTTTTTAGTGGCAATTTTTGTCAGAATTACTATAACATGCCCTATTTTTTTCCAGGATGCTTTCTCCTTTGCATGCCTGCATGGCTTTTGTTGCTTTTTTCTGTAAGTTAGTTGTCTTAGGCTACTAAACTAAGAGGGCACTAATGGTGAATGCATGTACAATCTAACGATAGATCCAGATTCGAATCCTCCATAACTCAATACTCAAAAAAAAAAAAAAAAAAAAAAAGAATAAAAGGAATACCAAATGAAGAGTGGCATGCACTGAAGTTATGCCAAGTATTGCATTGCTCAAAGCTGTCCTTGGTTTGTTTCTAACAAGCCTTGCTTTCCTTCATTTTCGAGTCCAACAAATTGCAGAAAGCAAGTTTGTTAATCCCATTCTAAGATCCAGTGGCTGTTTTGATAAGCATAATAGCATAATATAATTTAATTGAGTGCATTTTTAATTTAAATATTCGACTAAAAATGTATTTGATTAATTTCGTTTTAATATTGCTGATTGTGGCTTATTTATGCGGTGGATTGGACTTACATTTTTTTTAAAATATTAATTGTTCATGAAAAACTTCGAAACACTAATTTTAATAATGTCAGAATAATATTCTCAAAAATATATATATTGTCAGAATAATGCTTGGTGTATTTTAATTTGCATGTATATAACAAAAAAAAATATTTTTAAAAATTTCACCTTAAAGCTCCGGTTTTTAAGATAACAATTTGTTTAGGAAATATTTTCCAAATTTTTTGATCTGTGAAGTGCTTAAGAAAATTAGTTGACAGAAATGTTTTTATAGTTGAAAGAAAATCAAATCATTTCGAAGAAAAATGATTTTTTCATTTTTTGGGAAAAATTTGTCTTGGATGTTGACAAATTTATGTTAACTTCATAAAAATATTCATTAATATGTTAATCACAGATGGTCATTGTTAATAGTAAATTTTTAAAATATAATTTTTTTAATTATAAATATATTTATAATCTCTTAAATTAAAGATTTTTTATATTGCAAAGAAATAATAGAAATTAAATTATTTTTTTAAAAAAATTTATTTTTCGAAAACAAATAGAAATTTTTTTTTTTTTTCTAAGTGTAAAGCAATATCTTTAACCGGATAGAGTTAACAAAATTTTCAATTTTTTATGCTAATAAATTAATGGATGACCCTTTTACAAAAAAGTAGAAAAAAAAAATTATGGATGACCATAGTGTTGTAGCCACTAAGCTACATGATTTTCCACAAAAGGAATAACTTTGATACCTTGCTTAATGTACGAAAAAGAAAGAATATAAATAAATGAGAATACAATAAAGTGGACGCAATTACACAAATAATGTAAGAGAGATTGTTTTTATTTAATTGTCGCGTCAAAAAAATGAAAAAACTTTTGAATAATACTCTCCAACGCTAATGTGTATTTAGGATATTAAAAAATAAATAAAAATTTGGTAATCAAGCTGAGATGTCAAGGAATGGCATTTGGTAAGATGGTGCATGTGTTTTTAAAGTTTGGTTTTACCAATTGCTGTCTGTGGTGGTCTGATTTGGACCGTTAGCAAGCAAGGATCAGAATGTCTATAGGTCGCTTGGTGAGATGGAGAGTTGCGGCGCGGTTGTGAACGCAGCTTTTTCTCTGGCATTGCAAAACGCAACTTTTACACTGTCGTGTGGTCCTTGTCATTGCCAGCTGTTAACTATGTCAGTTTTGTATTTATAGTATTATGGTCAATGCAATTACGGGAAAAGGTGTAAACATGCCGAGTAGAGTTATAATTAGCTCGAATCCATATGATAAGTATGTGCTCGACCGCGATTCGTTTGAAAAAAAGAAATTAAGTTTGAGCTCATCGAACTAAGTTTTAAGTTCGAAAGTTACTGAAGTGATATGGTGTTGTTTTCATATATATTTAATTGAACTAGCTTCGCAAAGTGATAATTAGATTTATAAAGCTGACTAACGAGTTATCTCGGTAAAATTGACTTACGAGCTAATGAAATATTATGGAATAAGTTTAAACAAGTTTTTATCATATCGAGTCTCAAGCAACTCATAAGCGACTCACTGATTTAGAGTCATAATTGTAAAGTTCTAAATTAAATTAATCTCAAATAAAATGAATGTGGGAATAATAAAAAAAAATATAGTTTTAACATATTTTCTTCTCTATTAAATATGAAAACTTGTTTTTCAGTAATGAAATATAAAGGGTTAAAATTTTAGTTTATTAAAGGATTCTTTTGGCATGTTTTTTATTTTTTACATTGGCTCTGATTTTTGTTTTTTTGAAATGGTAAAAAATGAAATTATAAAATATATTTTTAGTATTTAATATGTTAAATGAAAAAAACAGGTTAACACACAGTAAGAGAATAATATAAAATATAGTTTTCTAAATAAAAAAAATTATTAACTCACTTTTTAAGTCATAAACTTTTGGTATAAGACAACAAAAAACCAAAATAAAAAAGCATAATTAATACCAAATATAATTTGGTTCTTATGTTGCAATTTTAGTATATATATTAAAGGAAACATTAAAAAAATCATATTTTAGAATTTGGATGAGTGGATGGAGATAGGCATTTCCATCCAATAATTCAAGCCTGCAGTGCAAATGGGCTGTGCTTTTTGAACTAAAAATTGCAATTTCCAATCCTTATACTTAATGATTCCTCCGTTCCATTTTGTTTATCTGTTATTCTTTTTTTAGATGTCTCAAAATATTTGTGAGATTTCTAAATTTGTACATATAAAAAATTATTTTTTCCATAATAATCTTTATGATTGTTTATCAAATAAAAGACTTTTATTAGCATCTTAATGAGTTATTTTGAGTAAAAATGGACAAAATAATTTTTGTTGATTTAAATTTTTAATATGCGTGTTTTGTCAAACTATACAAAAAAAATGGAACAGAGAGAGTATTTATTTACATATTATATAAAAATTGTAACTTAAAGTTACTTTGAATGCAATTAATGAGTCAAAATAAAAAAAAAAAATCATACCATTTAGAAATTTCATTACTTATATCGTTCAATTCTTAAAATTTCAGCTCTTAATTTTTACTAATTTTATATCAAACAAGAATTAAATTATAAAAATTCTGCAACATTTGAAGAGTGTGTATATGGATTTAGAAGAATCTTTTGTGATCAAAAAGCAAATACGTGGGTGAAATTTTGTTTGTCAACATTATGAAAACGACAATTCGTCTTTACAAAAAATGAGAAAGGACAATATGTTGGAATTTTTATTTTTAAAAAGAATTGAATTATTCTTTTTATTATTATAATTATTGGAGCAATCATAATCACAACCCAATATTTTTTTGCTATAATATAGCAAATTATATTTAATCTCCTAAAACCTCTTTTTCATTAAAATGTTCAATAGATGGTTATGCAATTACAATATGAAAATGGCATAGATGAAGTAAGGTTACATGATATTTCTAGCAATTAGACTCTTTTTTTTTTTTTTTTGGAACATAATAAATTTATAAACTCAAAGGATATTAAATAACCAAAAATATATTTGATTTAACTTAGATTTAGAACAATTTTTACTGTAACGGACTGAAATATCTAAAATGCTTTCAACAGGTTCATACGATAGTTTTGACTCTGTAATATTTTAAACATTTCATTCTGTTAGCTTGAAAATTATGTTAGGCTAAATTGAACAATTTTGCATGACTCATTAAATATATGCGCATGAAAATATATTTTGTAAAAAATAAAATTAATTTGTTTCAGTGATTATTTTTAATAGTACTAAGATTATTAGCTAAATTATAATCCTAAATTAAATTAAATTAAAAAAAAAAACGATAAGTGTGAAATGAGAGTTGTCTGAAAGTGCATGACCTCAATGAAAAGTAGTGTTAAACAACTATTTGTCTTGATATAATTTGGAATAGGTATCTTTGTGATGTTGCTGTTGCCACATGTGTCATGTCCTTAATTTACTGCATAAACTACAAAACAAAAGTGTTTGACTTCAAGTAAACGCTTTCAATTCTAATCTGTTCCTCAATTATTATTGGACAGAGTACTCATCCCCTCGTACGTGGATTAAATCAAATGTTATGATTATCAGAAATTGAATCGATAGTTTGCAGTCGGAAAGATTCAGAATAAAATCAATCGAACCGTTGTTAAAATCAATCAGTTGCAACTGATTCCAGCTGATTTTGATTTCAGAACTAAGAACCGGAATTGATTCTGTCATGTTGTATAACCAAAGTGGAACCCTAAACGTAGGGCTTTGTGCTTAGTTTTTTTGTTGGTTCCTTTGTACATAAATTATTGGCATTTGGCATATGTTAATTGTTTGTGATACTGATCCTTAACGACTTGTATGATTTTGCAAATTCGCAAGTCAATAACTCAATATTTGTCACAATCACATTTTTTTTTTTTTAATTTGTATGTTTCGAGATTTTTTTTTATTTTTTTAAAGATGATTTTAAACCTGCATCTCACGTCAATCTGATATATTCAAAATTACTTTTTAAAAAATTTTTGGAATACTATTCAATAAATTAGTTTTTAACCAAGCTTCTGAAACCATTTATAGTAACTAATTGCATTAATCTGGTTAGGTGTAACATTACTATCTTTGCCATATAGAGCATTTTTATTTTTTTATTTTTTTATTTTTTCAGTGACTGTAAAGATAAAGACAGGATGATATGTCTCCACATCGATCAACATGACCCACAGTGATCACGTGTTTTGAAATTTTGAGCAAATTCTTTTTTTTTTTAAAACATTAATTCATTATTGTCGATTGGGTGTGGTCCGGTTGACCTTCTTACTTATACGAAGAATATGAAACCTTTTAACTATAAGTATTTTCACCAATTTAAAGAATTCAAAAAATGACTATTTTCTATTGTGTAACCTACAGTATTAGCTTGGCCTATTAAACCTTCCAATAAATAAAAGAAATAGTAATTCATTATTTAAAAAAAAAAAAAAAAAACAAAGTGTTCTCATAGTTTAGGACTTGTGTGGTCACATCCACTTCAAAATTTATATTATTTTTATATTTTTTAGTCAAACTTTTATAATATAAAAAATATTAATTTTAATTAGTTTTATAATTAGAATTAAAAAATTGCATCCTCATCTCACGATATGGAGTTACGTGTTTATGTACTTAATCTTGATATTATATTGTTTGTTCCTACTACCACGACGCTTTCAATTCGATTTTACTTTTAAGTTCAAAATTTTGAAATTTACAACTTATTAATATAGAATTTAAATTTAAAAATATTTATATTTTTTATTAGGAAAAACTGATAAATTTTTTTTTTTAAATATTCATTGCTACATTAGCCGCAGATTGTTAATCCTTGATTACTTATTTAAAAAGGCGATATTTAAAGAGTGAAATGATTCATGGCTAATCCGTTTGCGATATTTCATCGCTAAACTGCGTGCTTCTTATAACGTAAAGAGCGTAACATTTTGTAAATTATTATGAGTCAAAATGTTAAACGTTATTTTTTTATAGTGTCCGATAATAGTGTTTGAATTAGTTTTTAAAAATTAAGATAGTGTTTTATAAAATGTTAACACATATAATGTTTAATTTTTAATATTTTATAAAATACTACTCAAACAGCTAAATGCCACAAAAACAACTAATTTTACCAAACAAACACACAATTACTCTTTCAAATTTTAAATGCTACTATTACTATTACGTTATTGAATACAATAAATAATAAAAATATTTTTTTATCAAATCAAAATAATAAATACTACTTGAAAAGTTATTGGCCGACCGATCTAAATAGTTAACTACAAAATGCACTTAAAAGGATTAACATATGAAAAAGAGATTAAGCGCCATTTCTTTATCATTTGAAATAAAAATAAATTCAGTCTCTTTCCTATTTCTCCATGCATGATCCTCTCTTGTCTTCTCCATATACGTGTTTCAACAACAATTTTCACTTCCAAACTATTTTCTTATCCTTCTCTTTGACGTGTCTCTCAAAATCCATCATTCACAAATTGATAAACAAGAGAAGACAAAATAATATCCAAATCTAAAATTATTCTACTGTTAAATTCTAATTTCTCTTTCTCGTCCAAGATTTCTCTTTAAAGAAATATTATTACTGATATGTGAAAATTGACTGCTAGATAAAAATAGAAGCTATTGAGTTTGTTAAGAATCCCACGTCATCAAAATATTAAATCTATAACATACGTATCAGGATGAAAAGTTTATTACATAATTAGTTAGTACTGACACTTTAATATTGATATATTTGTAATATAGTACTTTATTTGTAATAAAGTGAAGAGCAATGTTAACCATTTTCATTTAAATAAAAAAGAGTTTTAGTTTAAATGAGAGTAATTTTTATCAATCATTAAGAAAACAAAAAGAATAAAATAGTAATAATTTTTTTAAAATTCTTTTAGTTGACTTGGTGCATGAGTGGAGGCATGGCCACCGGTTCATTTTGAACCGAAATCGAACCGTATTATAGATGAATTGAAATCGAACTGAAACTGAACCGTACTGTAGATGAACTAGAATCGGACTGGAACTGTCGGTTCAAAGTTTTGAATCGGAACCAACAATTCAAAGGCCGGTTAAGATTCATGTGAATGTTAAAATTTGAACCTGAACCAGTTCGGAACCGGCGGTTATAGGCTGATTCGAACCGAAAATTTTATATTTTATTTTAAAAATGATAATCACTTAGTCTATTCTATACACCTCTAAAAGTCTCAATAATATTTTACTACATGATATAATTTACTTAAGATTTTTTTTTTTTTGAAAATACACTTTATTTTAAAAGTTAAAAATCTAAAAAGTAAAATGGTAAAAGAAAAAAAGAAATATTTAATATAAACTTATATTGTTTTTATTTTTTTTTCCTTTTAAATTGTTTACTAAATTCAAAATTATATTCTTTGAAGCATATTTCAAAATTTTCTAATAATTTATTTAATTAATAACATTTAGACAAAATAAAGTGATAATTTATTTGATTATTTTATAAAATTAATTAATTTTATTCTTATATGAGCATAAACATTCTAAAATTTATTTAAAATAAAATTTACTAATATTTTTTAAACTCATATTAATATTTTCAAAAGAAATATGTAACGTTAAAATCGATTTTTTTTTAAAGCAAAAACATTTATTGCCGAAAATCGTAATCGAAACCGCCAGTTCATTGGAACCAGAATCGGACCGAAACTAGCAATTCAATGGCCAATTCAGATTCAACATTTTAAAAATTTTGAACAGTTGATATTTACCTGCGTGCAGGGCTAAGTTTTGTTTATCTTGAAATTTTCTGCATTTTTTAGAACTTCAAAAATATGCCAATTATTTCTTGGTACTTGGAAAATTATGAAATCAATAATAAAAAAAAAAAACAGGAAATTCAAAAGTTGTGAATTTTATTTCCATAAAATATGAAAATATTTGGATTAGTTATTATAACGAGCACACGAGCTAGTATGGGTTCAGACTTAAAAAGAGTGTGAATTTCAATGACACTGATATCCGAAACCAATAATAACAAAGTTAAGCGAAAAACGAATTGGAAAAAGAAAAAGAAAAAGAAAAAGAAAAGAAAAGAAAAGAAAATCACCTTTCTTTAAAGCGATAAAGATACTTTACTCATATACTTTCATTTGGATATTAAGTAAAATTTTAATTCCAATAAATAATAGGGAATGAGATGTACTTAATCAGCACCACTGTTTATTAGGTCATGTTCGATACTATTTAACTTAGTATAGCATCACTATATATATTTTTTTTGATAGAAACCAAAATTTTTGGTCTTACTTTAAATGTATTTTTCGAAAATTGAACTTATATATCAATTATCGGAAATTGAAGTCATCTACCACTATAATTAACACATTATTGGTAGCATTACAATAATTTGAACTAAATTGTTTTTTTTTTAATATAGATGAATGAGATTTAAACTTGAAACTATTATGAAATTATATATATAATTATCGTTGGCTATGTCTAGTTGGAAGAATTCTTCTGTTACAATATCAATCTTATATAAAAATAACCTTATCAATGTTAGCTACAAAAACTTTAATCATTTTTAAAATTTTAAACCTAAAGACAGATAAGATCATTTCTATATAAAAATTAATCTTATAACAGAAAAATTTCACCAAAAAAAGGTAAATATTTAACAGTCAATTATGAGAAATAATATTCTTGAATTTAATTATAATTTAATAAATTAATATAAAAGAAGGAGTTTTTTTTCTATCCTTACCGATCAGCTAGAATTTAATAAATAAATTGATATAAAAGAAAGTATCTTTAAAATTTTCAAAAAGGTTCGAGTAATACCCATAACTGTAAATATAAAGAAAAAGTTAAAAGCAGGTCACATAGTGGAGACCGGGTCTAAAGGACATATATTCCTCAAGACATAATAGACTGGGTATTGATGCTAATTTCTAAAGCAACTTTATCTGTGAAATCATATTTGGAAAATAAAGATTTGTGAAAATGACTATTTAATGTTTGTTCTTTAACAGTTCAGGTCAAAATAGCACATTTTGATGCTCTGGAATCTCCATGCTTGCCCTGGAAAAGTTTGCAAGCCATCCAATTGCCTATTTGCTTCATGACTAGCTGTGAAGCTTATCTTTTTATATATAAGCTACATTTTATCTCTAATTACACTTACATTTCAACTCTTAAATTACAAATCATAGTTAATATCAAACCGACATGTCTAAAAATAATTAAGAGACCCCAAATGAGGAAGAATTAGATTTTTTTTATTTGATTGTCGTCGAATTCATTTTATTCATTTGTTTATTTTTTCGGTTGGAAACATAAGTCTTATTTTATATAGATATATAATTTTTTTTAACGAGATGCATTAAATATTTTATCCAAGACAGAACATATCATGAATAATATTTACAAATGACAATCGAGAGACTTAACATTTTCGGAACTATAAAAATGTAGGATTTATATTCCGATTATGAAGTGTAACCAATCCGCTACTAGAGTTAGGGAAAATAAACATCTTTGTTAGTACTTAAGCTCATTATATATTTACAGGTTTGACTGTCTTTATTGGATTTTAATCTGATGTAGTTGTACTTGAAAACCGTAACTGTATTTGTCTGCTTAAATTACAGCACTGCTTCAATGCATATTGTAATACCTTTCTTGTAAATACTAACTAATTGCAAAAGTTTACCTTTTGGGTAAAAGCTCCCATGGCATATTTACTAAAATGAGGTTTCCAAATTGCAGAAGCAACAAGTTCTATGTGCAAAGGTCCTATAATATCCCATGCTTTAAAATTTTCTTAACTATATATATATTGATTTCAATAATTAAAATATGAGTTTACTTTTATTTTTATTGAATAGAAAATCATTAAATTGAATGTTCTATTATTAGCTCCAATATTCCATTCAGTATCATATGGTGTGAACAAAGAAATTATAACATCTTTGTTCTCATGATATATTGACTAATGCTTATCTAACCATTAATAATTAGCACCTGAGTTGTTTTTTTTTTTTTTTTTAATAATGTTCAAGTTTAAATGGAAAATTATTAATTGCATTTATATATTTTTATCACCGTATGAACAAATTATATTTTTATATAGAGGACTGCATTATCATAATCATTTTTTTTTTTTGTTGGGTATAAATGTGAATGAGATATAATAATAGTTTTTGCTGACTTACTCATAATTATAGTGTATGATTAATATAGTTCAAGTATTAACCACTAATTTGAATAAGTGGTTGGGAGTGTTCAATTAGCATTTAAATTTCACAATAATTAAAATACTTGGTAAATAAATTAATTGGTATAATAATAATAATGTATTAAAATCATTTTCGTTAATTTTAAATCTACATTTCTCCTTCTCAAAAAAAAAAAAGTTTCTAATTATTATTTTATCCTTTCTATTACTTATTAATACTTGGCTATAAAAATTATGAATTAATTATTAACTGCATATTAAACAAAATTTACTAAAAAATGATTAAATTAGTAAAAGTATGCTATATTTTCATATGAATTTTACTTAAATACCATTTTAATTTGAAAGTAACATTAACTATATAAACCAATATTATTTTAAAGGACTAGTTATTATTTATAGAAAAGTTATTATTTTATTGTCCAAGTCTTTTGATTTTAAAGGACTAGTTATTATTTATAGAAGAGTTATTATTTTATCGTCCAAGTCTTTTGATTGTTAAAAGATTAACGAATTCTTTTTTATAAAAAAAAAAAAATCAGCGAATTCTATTAGCTTCTGAAAATAAATTTTCATATCTAATCTATACAAGTATTTGGTAATATTTGATATTATAATTAATAAATTATATCTTTAAAAAAAACTATACAAACAAGAAAAAATTAAAAGTGGATGAATATAATTTTAGAAAACTGATAGTAATGTACTATGTTTTGAAACATGAAATTAAGAAGGAGAGAAAATTGCCGGTGGTGTTGGATTCCAAAATTAAGGACTTGAAGCTTCCACATGGCTGATGCAATGCAATGCAACCACCATTATTATTATTATTATTTCAGCTCCGTTATTAAAGGTTTAATTTGGTCAAATTATGTCAGTAGAGGCGCCCAAGTACTTGCCGGCTGGCCATTGATTTCCCTTGCTCGTAATTCACATTTATTCTATCATTAAAATATTTTTTTATTGGTTTTTTCACTCTTTATAAAAATAAAAATAAATTCAATTTTGCTCTATTTTTTCCCTTCCTTCTCTTCTTCGTTTCTCTTTGTTTTCTTTATCTTTTACATTTCTTCTCCTTGTTTTATTTCCATTTTATATGAAGTATGTGCCTTTTATTTTTATTGAATAATATCTATTTTACAAATGTTGATTTAGAAGTTGGTAATATAGCCAACTTACCCTACATTATAATTCCTCTATTTGAATTAGTCATAAGTAATAAGTCTTTAGATAATCCGATCAAGTAAGAAATATTTGGGGAATTTATTTTATTTATATTATTAACTGGTTTTATTAGAGTTTTATGTAAGATCAATTAAACATATTGTATTTTTTTTAGTTATGAGAATTTATTTTATATCTGGTCTTCCGAGAAGGACTAATATCTTTTTTATTTTTATTTTTTTGAAATGGAAAGCAAGAGTTCAAAAAAACGAAATCCCATCTCTCGTTGGCTGTTTGCATTGATTGAAATTTGATTTTTCAAATCCTAATGTTTTTTTTTTTTTTTAAAAAAAATCTATTGTTATATTTCAATCCATTTAGGTTCTATATAAATAAAATTATATTTTTATTTTTGAAATTTGGATGGAATGTGAATTTGTGGTCTAGGTAGAGGGGTTTGAGCATGTGATGATGCATGTGGAGATTTATAATGTCATTGTCATATTTAATGATGCATGGGCTTTTCTTATATTCATTTCTATACTTTTATTTTGTTAATTTAACTTTTAAATTTTATTATTGAATTGCTTCCTGTTTTGGGGGAAAAAGGATCCTTTGGATTTGAGTTGCCTTCTGATTTACTCACTTACGAGCTGGTCCCACATGATTGCCGGCCTTCAATAATCTTAACAAGGAACTTCTTTACTTTATCATCTCCTTTTTTGATATTTTTTTTATCAAATAATAGAATTTTAAGTATAAAGTCTAATTAATAAAAAAAAGTATTTATTTTATTTATTCCATTGATACTTTATTTAGTAAATTCAATTAAATTAACTAATCATATATTTGTTAGTTAGTTTTATCATTCGTTTAAAAATGCAGAGAGTAAAAAATCGTGTAGCTCACAGTTCTATACCGACTCATTTGACTTTTAATAAATAAATAAATAAAATTATATAAAATTGAATGGATATTTCTTTTTCTACTTACTATAAGTGACATCCTTGAGCCAATTAAGTCGTATTGTACTACAATGGTAAAAAAAGTCAAATAAATTAGCCAACATCTGGAATAATGAAAAATAACCTTCCAAAATACTGCAGTAAATGAATAAAGATATCCATATTGCAAGCTCTTTTTTACTAGTAAAATTTTTTTTATATGCCAAATTTATTTGATATTCCAATAATTCTTTTTTTTAAATGAATTTATGAGTTATTTTATATGTTTTGAACGAAAGAAAAATAAAACGAGTAATCTCTTCCTTTATTCAATAGGCCTTTCTAGTTTATATGAATTAAAACTATAATCACGTAAATTTCTAAAAAAAATTAGATAAATTTCTTATTACTATTTACTAATTTTTTTTACTAAATATAGAAAATATAAAAAGAAAAACGTATAGAAATGTATATGGAGGGGGGAATTTTTTTTGCTTGTAGGTAGACGCAATGAGTTTGGATTTATTATTGATAAGCAGTTTCTGGGAAAGGCATCCAAACAAATTATTTAAAAGGGAGGGCCGAAGGAAATCAAAAGTATCCCAACCACTAAGATACTAACCCAAATAAGTTGACTTTTCCTATATATATATATATATATATATATATATATATATATATATATTTTTTTTTTTGTGTGTATTTTTCCATTATTAAGTACATGCTCATTTTTGCATTAATCATTATTAAGATTAATTGTTTGAAATCCAGATCAGTGTTTTTAAAATTAGACCAAATATCGAATTGGATTTATACCGATTGCACCCACTACTAATTTTTAACACATTCACTGCATTTATACGTTATTTGTTAATTAGGTGTGGTCTAATTGGTATTTTTGCTTAGAATCATCTCGACCATAAGGACCAATTTGGTGAGTACAAGGAGAAGGTAGAAGGTTGGACTATCACTGTTGTGTATTCCGCAGGGTTATTTAATCTCTTTGAAAGACCATTAATCAATAAAAAACTAAACTTACTATTTAGTTACATGCGAAGCCCAATAAATCAGAATAATATTGTGGTGGGCTACCCAGCATAGAGTATTACATGCTTTTTGAATGACATTCAAAATTGGTGATAACTTTTGTGATAGAAAAATCTCGAACTCGAGACCTATCACTCCGTACATCTTCTACGAAAAATTGGAAGATCAATCAAATCAAACTGTACTAGCTTCAAAATTTACTATTAAACATGATAAAATTATGCTAGTCTCGTCACTTAGAGAAATATATATATTTTTTGGTGCGATTCGAGAAAAGAAGATAAAAAAAAAATTATTACAGCATCTTGAATAAGAAATGTCAATCACATCATGCAATAACAAAGGAAGACAATGAAGCATATGAAACCCTAAAGCTTATTTAGTTAATTAAATAAAGATTTATCCTTTATTTAGTTAATTAAAACCTATATTAATTTTACATTTAAAATTTAGAATTTCAATTGAATTCTTTTTAGAATAAGCACTAATTTAGTGATTTATTTTTATTTAGTATTTACCCTGACTAAAATTTATTTTATTTTTCATTAATAATAAACACTAGTAAAAAAGAGAAAATAATAATATTACAAGATAGATAGACATTTGACTATAAAATGATTAGCTTGATGCCTAATAAGTTAAAATATTTTGAAATGTAAAACTAAAAATTAAATAATTAATTTGTTTGGTTAAACATATCTAATTGAATTAATTTAATAATAATATGAAAAAAACATCTCAGGGCATCTAAAATTATTTTAAAATCTCCTTTTATCTTTTTTTTTTCAGTTATTCATTATAAATGGATGCTATTGCTCTGTCCACGCCTAATTCTCTTGTTATCTGTTTCTTTCTCTCTGAGTACTTCTTGTCTCTGTATTTTCCTCTGTTTCCTTGCAAACAAAAGCTTCTATGTTATCTTCTTTTTATAATTCTTGACCTTAATTCTCCATTTCCTACTGCTTTTTCCATTACTTGTTATCTTCATACGTAAAGACACATAAAAAAGTACCTGTAACTAGATTTGGCCCCTGAACCTGAAAAAGAGAGAGACACAGAAGCAATAATTCAAAATTTTTTAGCTTATCAGTAACCCTAAATTCTGTTTTGGATGGGATTTCAGAGAAGAGTTTCCTGAGTTTTTTCTTGGTGGAAAATTCATGGTTTTAACAAGTATTGCTTTTCCTTCTATCACAAAAAGGAAAATCTTGGTAATTGCTCTGGTTTTAGGTTTATGTATTAAAATTAAATATAGTATTTTTTTATATTTCTTGATTTTTTTTTTTTTTTGTTGCTATTACTTCAGTAAAGAAATAAAGATTTTCAACACAGAAGCTAGAACCATGTCATCGTCTCTTCTAGCAAGAACGGGGCGACACCGACAACGTTATGAGAACAATGTTCGCCTTGTTTCTGGGTAATTTTTCTTCTTCTTCTTCTTCTGTTTATCTCTTTTAATGTAAGGGGAATCTGAAGAACAGAATTTATTTATACATTATTTAATTATATTAAATTCAATATTAAAGTAACTATTTTTCATACTTAATATAAAAGAATTAAAAATAGAAGAATATTAAATTAATTTTAGTGGTAGTTTCCTATTTGTCTTTCTCTGCTTTTCTTTTTTGGTTTGTTTGCATTCCATTTCTGTTTCTATCAACCTCAGTATTGAATTTCTACCTATTTTGTTTTATTTTTGTCTTGGAGAAGTATTATGGTACAAGATATACTTTTGTAATATAGTGATCAGGCATACTAACTTTTATGTTAAACCCAAATTATAATTATAAATATAAATAAATTTTAAATTCAATATAAACAGAAATCAAACTTAAAATTTTTGAATTTCAAGACTCAAGAGTTTATTATTTCTACTAAATTCAGCTTTTAATATGAATACAAAATATAATGTAACTTAGATTTTAAATGCAACATACATAATTGAGCTTGATTTTTTTTTTTTTTTTTTTTGTATGGGATGAGTGGTTCATTGAACCAGAATAATATTATGAGTTAAATAGTAAATTCACAAAATTACTGATAATTTTTATAGTAGAGAGTACTCGAAGTAAGACTTAATACTCTTTATATCTTTTATAAGACGTAAGAAGGCCAATAAAATTATATTTACCAGTTAATTGAGTTGGTTAATGACCTCAATTTCCGTAAAGGTAAAAACAAGTTCGATTTTCAGATATCACCTTTACCCTTACGGCAATTAGGCTATTATATTAATCCACCCGTAATTGAAAAGCGTTGTTTTTTTTGTCATTTTATAGACACAATCTTATCAGTTATGGACTAACAGGAGAATCTGAAATTGTTAATTATGCTAAATTATCTTCTCATTATAAGAAAATTATATTATTGACTTTTTCTAATAGCTGATCGTGGGATTTTGCATGATGTATTTTGTCCTATTAGTGGAATTTTGTCACGTGAAAACAATATAATGAATTAGTTAAAGCAAGTAAGCAACCATGGTTTGGCCTTTACTGTATATTTTGGTAGAGGCAGCAGGATTTAGGTGATGGATTTGAGAGGTGATTACGCAGTGGGGCTTCAAGTTATAGCCACACAAAATGATACCCAAACTTTTTTTTTTTTTTTTTTTTTTTTAAATATAGTAGTAATAATCTTTACCTTGTAGTCGTTCAAGATGCAAATTTTTACCTGCTGAACAATATCTTTTTACCCTCAAAACTTATGAACATTTTTAAAATTAATAGAAGAAAATATTCTTGATTTATAAAATTATACTTACTACATTTTTAATATTTAAATTGTAATCATTTACTTATTGAAAATATAAAATTAATAAAAGAAAATGTTTAAGAGTCTGTAAATGATTAATGTTGTTTAGGATTTTAATTTTATTTCATTTACCAATTTATGCTAAAACATCCAATAATTAAAATTCATTGCGGATAGTTTTAAATAATGGTGATTTTAATTAGTAATACGGTAAAGTTATTCCACTTCTAACCTGAAAGTCACACTTTGACATAAATTAATTCTGAGGCGAGAGGATCATGAGTCAAATATTTCAATCACTTTTGCAAATGATTTGACTCGTTGAATTAATTAGATGTCAAAAAACATTTGACTCAATAATAATTGTTGAAATGCTATAAAGAAATAAAACTCTCCTGATCCTGATGACTTGTGTTGTGTGTACAAACAGATGTATACCATACAGACTGATAAAAGACAACGATGAACAAAGCAATGACGACATAGAGAACAAAATACAAGTTCTCATGATTTCTTCACCAAATAGAACCGATCTTGTATTTCCTAAGGTACGCATTGCTCTTGAAAATTCAGTCTCAAAATTGAACTAGCATTGATAGTTTTTTGTATTATTCTATCAGGGAGGATGGGAAGATGATGAGACTGTGTTCGAAGCTGCCTGTCGAGAAGCTATTGAAGAAGCAGGAGTAAAAGGAATACTTAGAGTATGTGTTGTGCAGGCAAGAAGTTTCCATAAATTTAAGTGTATTGTGAAATGCTGAGAGTAATTCGTTTTCATTTTTCAGGAAGTTCCCTTAGGAGTTTGGCATTTCAGAAGTAAGAGTAGACAGGATCCGTGCAGCCTGGAAGGAGGCTGCAAAGGTTTCATGTTTGCATTAGAGGTGACTGAAGAGCTCGAGACCTGGCCTGAGCAGGAAAATCACGACAGGAAATGGGTTAGTATGCTATCACTTATGTTATAATACACTTGAATGCACTTGTACTGAAACAAAAATTACGAATTCTGCAGCTAAACATAAAAGAGGCATTCGAATTTTGCCGATATGAATGGATGCGGGAGGCATTAAGAAATTTTCTAAGAGTAATGGAAGAGAAGAAGAAAGTTGAGACAATAAGAGAAGAGATAGTAGAACTTTCTTCAGTGCCAATACCAGAAATTGTTGAAGAATGTTCATTACTGTCAACAAATTGCTGTGTAAAACCTGTTAGTGTCAATCACAATGGTATTATTCCATTCACCTGGCAAATTCCTCTTAAGGGCTTCCCATTGACATAAACAAGTACATCTGATGCTGTTATATTGTTCTATCTTTCATTTCTTCTGATTGTAGACATTAATTTTTCGTATTTGTTTCTTAGGAAGAATTTGTATGAAACGTCCTATTTGAAATTGTACTGCCAATATGTAATCCCCATTTTCTTCCACCCTTTCGTCATTTATCTTACTCGACGTTTGACACAACAAAGATAACTAATTTAAATCTTAAACTTTAAAATCTCAATTTAAACTAGGTTCCAAGTTCTTTGAATAAATATCTTGTATCTACAAGATTGTTTAGAGGGTATTTAAAATGATTAATATAAAATTAAAATTTCATAAATTCGACTATAAAATCATATGAAATTTATGTGCACCTAAAAAATGCATATTTATTTAGCTTCAGATGTAATTAAACTCATGTAAGTTGTTTTTTCCAACTTAAAAGAGTCTATTTTTTGAAAAGTAATTCAACTTTAATGTCAAATACACTCTTAAAAACACCTATTTGCATCACCTAATGGGCCAAGATCATAATTACAAGTGTAATCCAAGATTTGGGCTGTGGGCTTGAGATTTAAGTGGAGGCTGGCTCATGATACGATGTCAGCCCAATCCGTCTCATATTAGACTAGTGCAGCATATATAGGTTTTTGGTTCACACCTCGGAAGATCCACCTCCAGGATTGGTCTCTTAGCTTTTGGATGATTCACTTCGTGTAACCTGTTCTAAATTGTGCTTGTTTTCTTAGAGCTATACTCTCTTATTTTACTAGAGAAAAAAAAAAAAAAAAAAAAAGAGAAAAAGAATAAAAATGGTCATTGATTCAAATTTGTGAGTTATAAAGAGAGTTATGTACACGGTCTTATTCTGCTTTATAGAGAAGTTATTTCCGTAACTTGAACTCATGGCTGGGAGACAGGGACATTTACACCAAAGTCACCTTCAAAAGTGCTTTAATATATAGTATAAAAGAAATGGAGAAGTTAATATAAGCAATTGGTTTGAAGCTGTAAAACAAATAATGGCATGGCAGACGAAAATCCTGGAAAAGATGTTCCTGCTTGCATCTTATAAATTGATGGATTTGCACACAGACACATCTAACTTTTGACCACCAAAGTGGGATGTCTTAAATAAATATATTGTTGCTGATGGAAAATTGACGAACTGAGCAACGAGACAGAGACAATCCTACCAGAATTCCTGGAAAGAACACGTGCACACAGCATTTGCTTCCCTCTTCCTTTTTATTTCAAAGTCCAAAAGAACAATCAATCTTTCGTTTCTAATTTTTGAACTTCCTTTTCACAGGCCAATATATATAGGTTTGACTACATCTTTCTGAGGTTTTACCTTTTGTCATTATCTTAATTTTAGGTTATCTATAATTGGATTCAGAAGATGGCTTAAGATTTCTTAACCATGACATCATTGTTAGGATTATAATTGATCCCGAGTGGGGTCTGCGGAAAAATACCGTTGGTAAAAGTAAAATAAAATTACTATTACCACATATACCTCCAATAATTAAATATTGAATATTGACGATCGAATCCACCAGAAATAATAATCACGGTAAAAATTAAATAATTACCGTAAATGCCAGATAAAAAAATAAGAACACCGAGATTTACGTAGTTCACCCTTCAACTGTTATGGGCTACGTCCACGGGACAAAAACTCCTAATAATTCTTCTACTAAAAATTGTAGATACAAAAGAGATTACAAAAATAGTGGTACTCTAAGTGTTTAATAAAAACACCCCAAAATTTCAATCCTCACTATTTTTTTTATTTCCCAATTTTAGGAACCCTTTCCTAAAAATTTTCTACATTCAATAGTGTATTCCTATTCTATATATTTTGTTTTTGTACACATTAATGAAGGAAAACCTTCTCCTTTTTATAGGAGAAGGGGACGCAGTGGACGCATTAATCACGCGTCCACTTTTCCTTTTTTTTCTTTCTTTCTTTGGCACCGTCCTTTGAATAACAAAATGAACGTGCTTCTTTTTTTTTTTCTTCTCAGACTGCCACCAAAACAAAAAACGTGTTTTATATTTTTTTTTCTTTTCAAATGTGTGTGGGTCCCACATGTCGGAGGGACCCCACAATCCCATGTATTCAATTTTGGTATTATTGTAATTTTAATAAAAATTATGTTGAGTCGATTATTTATCTTATAGTAATATGTAAATAAAAACTTCAACTTAGATCAATTTCTCAAAGTAACTAATTAAGTTAAAAATTGAATCCATTGTTTTGTTGTATTAGAAGACAAATGTAAATCATTAATTAATAGCAGATTAACTAATATTCTCCATTGATGCTAAAGCTAATTACACAATAATAATAATAATAATAATAAAGTTACTAATAAAATGGTGGATGTTCTTAAAAATAGTATCCCAAACTCTAACATTTGGCAGACAAAGGAAACCTAACACGACCATTTTAATTTGGTCCACCTGAAAAGAAATTAGACTAATTAAGATTGAGAATCCAAAAAGGTCTAAATTGAATAACTTATATATTATTGGGGTTAAGAAGATTGAATGGGACATAGAGTTTTGGGTAGTATGAGATGCTGCCCACTTTGGCTGCACATGGGGGAAAAGGAAATACCATGTTTGAAGAAACCCCACAATCAAACATAGGCTTCATGTTCTTAGGATTTGGTGTTTTCAATGTACACCCACTTTCTTAATTTCTCCACCATTTATTTAATCATAAATGCCCAACATTTGGAATTTAGATGTTTGTCCATTTACTATCTTTTGGTATCATTACAATTTTATTTGTAGCTAAATGAGTTTTTCTTTGTATATAATTCACTAACAAACACTAATACAATAAAAATATAATTTTATTTCATTTTCCATTCAAATTTAATATCTTTATTTGATTTTTCATTGATCTAAATTTAATTTTAATAAGAATTAACAACAATACTAATTTTGTTATCCAAATTTGTACATTTTGAATGGCTAAGCATTAAAAAAAAAACTCAAATTTTGAGTTTTTATTTTTAAAATTTGGCCTATATTTTAGTTTTGTCAAGCAATACCTTGTACTTATTTTTTATTATCAATTATAGACTTCAATCAGGTGTGATTGAGTGATATAGCTCCAGTAGCTAAGAAACCTACTTAGCAGACTTTAGGGTTATTGACGGTGCAAGCTGCTCACCAATAGTCCATTAATTATAAAATCGTACCAAATTCTTTTAAGTTTGTCATAAGATAAGAAAGAGATTGTCTCAACAAAATAATCTTTCAAAAAATTACCACATAAATGTGAGCTGATGTGTTATGGGTAAATTAACGGCAAAATAAGTAATAAACAGATGGACTCTAAATGTAGGCTGCAATTAAAAAGTCTAAGGTGGTAATTTACAAAAATATTAACTAAATTTATCAAAAGCGTCAAAATTCATTTTTTTATTATTATTTATGATTTAGCCATTTTTGAATATATATTCTCTTTTTATGATCTTTAAAAAAATATTTCAAAGAAAGAAATTAGAAATGAGTGAATGCATATAGTCCACTAACAATGATGAATCCTCGAATGAAGGGATCAAAGCATGTGTTTATGTCCGGAGAGTGAGAGATATATATAAATAATAGATATAACATGGTTCGATGGTAATCCTCATTTCACTAATTAAGGTCCATTAGGACACCCAAAATAGCAATTATCGAAAAAGACAGAACACTGAATAATCAGACTCAAATCCAAATGAAGGATTTATAATCCAAATCCCAATGGAACTTTCACTAATCTTTTTCATCAACTTGTATGTGCATATGGTGAAAAAATAATGCATTTTTGTACCTTTTCAGGTCTTTAGGTTTTTGACCTACACTGCCTCGACGGACCAATTTTCCTAACTAGGTATACCCAAATAAAAATGAAAAGAAAAAAAATCATGAGACATTCCTCAATTTTTGGATATTTTTGTTTCATGCATTGACATGCAACATTTTTATGGTATCGATATTCAATTTATTTTTTCAGTTTACTTAAAAGATTGACTAACCCATACAAGAAATATTTATAAATAAAAATATATTTCATCATTCATTGTCTAATCTTGAGAATCAATATATTTATTTATCAATAAAATTGAGAGTAAATCCCTTTGCATGAACTAATAAATTACATCTTATTTGACTAACAAAATATTGATTACGATTATATTTTTATTTATATATTTCGATCTTCCTTTCGTAAGTATCTTAAGTTTTCATTTAGATAGAATTACAATAATATAATTTCTTTTCCTATATATGATGTGTGATAACCATAATATTGTGTACTAATATAAAATGAATCATATAGCTTTCATTTTCCTTCACAAAAAATATTTATTACACTCGTTTTACTTATTCTGGAGTTTGTGACTATTCCTTTTCGCAATTGCTTGAAACCATATTACTAATAGTTTGTTATTTTAAAATTTGTTGTCTTTTGAAAAATTCTAATAGCTCTTGATATATATATATATAGTTAGTTTAAGGTAATTAGGAATAATAAGACAAAGTACTTATCATTAAAAAATAATCAAATAATGGACCATACTGAAGTGGAACATATAGTCAAAAAGCCACATAGTTTTGCATTCTATGATTAACATAGTGCCTAGTCATTGTTTTGTTCACAAAAGGTGCCTATGTGTTTCTATCACATGCCACCCAACATGGCTTCCCCTCCTTTGAACTCCTTTACATCCTTCCTCTTATTAATTTGAAAGGGAAAGCTTCAAACTTAGGAAAACCCATGATTTGAAAAAGGCAAAAATCATCAATGTAAATAAATATATATATATGTGTCAAAAAAAAAAAAAGAAAAAAAAAAAAAGAGAAAAGAAAAGAAGGCTTGGGCTTGAAAAAGAAGGATGTGGCACTTATGATTGATTCAATTTCAGGCTCAAATTGGATGCACATGGCTTTGCAATGATAATCCTTAATCACCCACTAATTAAATAAATTGAAGTACCAAAAATCTAATAAAACTATAAAAAGAACCTTAAACAATCAAAACCAAACCATTTTATCTAATGATAGTACTTGCAACTAATTAAGATTGATTACAAATCATTGAGTATATTAAGAGGCACTTTCAACTATATATTTTGCTTGATGATCCACTCATTAACACCATCATCTTCATTGAAAAACTATATTTAGATTTGGTCAGATGTTTTAATAGATACACTGACAAGAGTGGGGAAATGTATATGGCTTAAACAATTTGAAAATGATTATTATAGGCCATGTGGGATTATCCAAGGAGATGCTATGCTCATCATAGCCTTCACTATTATTCATCCATTAATTAATTTTTAGATTGTCTAATAAGAGATTTGGTATAGAAATTCAATCACAATAATAAATTAAAGAAAAAAACTTGCGTATACTGGTTTCATGGCCTCATGTATGAAACAAACCAACCTATTTCACTGGCTTATTTGTACCCTGCTACATGATGGCACTCCCCTCGGCCAATCGTTACTCGACAGTCCAGTCCTTGATTAATTTGATTGACTTGATTGATCTTATCAGAGGCTTACTTTTTTCAAGCAAATGTACCGATTACAGCTCAATTCATAAATTCACACTAGTCAGTACAACTTTTTTTAAATTTAGTTTAGTGAAAAAGTTTATAAAAGAAGAAAGTGACAAAAAAAACTTGGTGGAAAGCTCTATGGGCCGAGGAACGAAACTAATGATTCTTTAAAAGTGTTTTAATTTTATTTTTTTTCAAGTATATGATCAAAAATACTTTTATTTCAATAAAAATTCTTAGTACAGAAAAAAATAAATATTATTTATGATTGTTTAATTGAAAAAAATGTTAGTACAAAAATGAAGTTTATATAGGCAAGTTTTTCCTAAAATTATAATTCTAAATAAAAATAAGAGTATTACATGAATCTGACTTATTTGAAATAATTTTAGAGAAAAAAACAAATAATGATAACAATTTTTATTTTTTAGTATGGGAAACGGGGCAAAAACTTGGACTTATTTCAAATTAAGAGATGCAGTATTATTAATTAAGTTAACATTGTGAATGTGAAAATAATTTAATTTAGAAAAAAAGGTTAATTTATATTAAATTGGTATCAGAATTGAGATAATTAATCATTCTAATATGATGGGTCCTGATTTTGGCAAAGGCATGCCTGCATCTGCAATTATCATTGGAGTGTGAAGTTGAGGTATGGCAAAATTTTTTAAAATTATTTTAACATATACTAGTGGCTTTTCAAAAAATATATATATATTAGTGATTTATTTCTTCTTAGATTAGATTGAGGGAAGTATGATCCATGATTGGTTTGCATTCATGCATGGTTTGATAGATCACATGTAACAACTTTTGGAGTATATATATATATATATTGACATTGTAGAACTATTTGTTAATACAAATAAAGTAACCATTTGATTAGTGGATAATGATTAACAAGGTATCTGTTAGAACATGCTTATGATGGTCTTTGAGATCTCTAATCATGCCAACCCACTTATTTTTTTTTTTATGTTCTATTTTTAGCTTCATGCCCATCATTGGAAACTCATATGACAAAGGAAGAACTTTTTTTTTTTTTTTTTTTCACTATATATATATATATATATATTAATGATCATGAAGGTCTTTATTCAATCCATTGTATAAAATTCTTTTATGTGTGTGTATATATATATATATATAAGTATTTTTTATAATATTAGTATTTTTTATGACGTGTATTGCACGATGACTATGTTTGCTATATGCTCATTCTTTATATTCATTTAATTTTTTATTTATATAATATTAAAGTATAAATTCTTATTTAGATTAAGTCTTTAAAATAAATTACATTTTATATATACAATAAATATTTCTTTTTGTTATATGTCAACGTATCAATTCATACAATTTTATTTTATACGTTAGTTACTTTCTTTTTTTAAAAAATTAATTTATAGGAATCATCGTACAGTTTCTATCATAAGTTTTATAATTAATTTACATGTTTTGTTAATAACTTTCATTATAATCTCTTGTAGTAAATAAATATATTTTAACAATAGAATAAGAAATCAATCTAGTAAATCAAATTAAATATTTATAAATGATAATAAATTTTCATTTTTATTTTTTTAGCCAATTAAAATTATGAAAGTATTTAAAAAATTATTAATAAAATTATATTCTTTAATAGAAATAGGATTTGAATTATATAAGATATCAATATAATTAATAAAATTTGAGATATTTAAAAATAATAAATTTTTTTATCTTAATTTTTGGCCAATCAAACTAGAGTGTAATTTGTAATTAAAGAAATTTAATCATACCCTTTTTAAATCTAAATTTGAATCATCTCGATATATTTATTTAAATAAATTCAAAAAAATGTAAAAAAGTTTTCAAATACCTCATATTTACATATATTATTTAAAATAATAATGTTGAAGCTAAATTATAAATTCTAATAATGATAAATTATTAGACATTATTAAATTATTATTAACAATTTACATAATAATATAATAAAATATAATATAATTAGACATAATAAAATAATAAGATAATAATAATAAAAATTTAAAAATTTAAAATGCATAATTACCTCTATATATATTTATCTATTAAAAAGTAAAAAAAAAAATCCAATCAAATTATAGAAATATTATATATATTTTTCAGATTAAAATTATTTAATTGACTGAGATTAATATTATTTTAGGATATCTTAAATTTCAAAAGGACAATATCAGTAATCTCATTATTCCCCCCTCATTTTCACTTTTATATATAGTATAGATAGATATACGAGAGTTCTAAAGATTTATATCCCTAATTTTTATGTGCAAAATAAACACTTTATTATTGAACTAGTAGTTGAATGAAATTGATTAATTAATATTAGTTTCATCCTTTTGTTTATAATTATAATTATATATATATATATATATATATATATATATATATATATAAACCCATATAATGACAGGGTCTTTCTCTTCTATTTTTAACAAATTAAAAATATTCAGAAGAGGTTAAGGATTTTTTTTTTTTTTCCATTTCTCTTATCTCTTTCACCACCACTTTTACTAATTCAATGATTGAATTTCCTGATTGTTCTAAATTCGTAATGTATATTAATATGCCTAAATTTCAATTTGTATTAGAAAATACATTAAATACCAATATTTTTAATAATAAAAATCTTTAATTGGTATCAAGATTTTATAGATTTTGACAAAAAGATCATAGTGATGACACTTAAAATTATTTTTTTTTCCCTAACTTTCCTAATATATCTTATATAGAGAAATAGAAAATTCAGGAAAGGAAAAATGAGTGGAATGAATGAAAAATGAGACAGAGAAATTTGTTAGAGGGCTATCTACTTACTTAAAATACATTCTTTAATTCTCATGTGTCATTCTTATCATCTTTCTGTCCTTTAAGTTTATAAAATCTGCTATCAAGTTTTTATTAGTATATAAATTGATGTTCAATGTGCTATATATTGCAAATTGAAATTCAAAAATATTAATATATGATACTATTGATAAGATTGAGGATGATGAATGAAAATTAAATTAAATTAAATTAAATTAATTTATATAATTAAGTATTGAAGGGTCAAACTTTTTTATATTCTAATACTGTAAATTATCTCAATGCGTCGAAACATTAGTATAGTCCAATAATATCATGTTGGATTCTAAAAAAATAAATACTGTAATAAATAATCTCATGTTATTAAAACAGGATTAAAATAAAGTACAAATTCCAAGGTACCTTATCAATTTCCTCCTAAAGTGGAAAATTCAGAACTTTATAATTATGATTTATACATAATTTAAACGTGCAAATTAATATATCGGTAATACTATTGTCTATTTTGCAATTATTCTTCTTTTGTCATTCAGCAAAACTGATTGGCTAGAAATTCTAAAGACTTGTGTCATTTTTTAATCTTTTAATAATATTTCAAATTTAACGTACTGTCTCATGTATAAAATTTAGTTAAACAGCACGTCAATATATAATCTAATAGTAAGTACATATACGACATGATAATAGATCTAAGTTCAAATTTATGACTCAAACAAATGAAATTAAAATTTTTTAAAAACTATTCTCGTTTTATTCTTTTTTCCACCGAAGGATCAAAAAATAATCTCAGTTCAAAAAAAAAATATTTTTCAACGGTTTGATTTATGATTAAAGATAAATAGACAGAGTCTAGCTAGGCAAATCATTCTCTTATTTCATAATATTAGGTCCACTTTTTTTTATGATCAAAAAATCATTCTCTTGTCTCAAATTATAATTTTGATTAATCCACCTATTGCTCAAATTGTTTCATAATAAAGTCATTAGTCCAACCACCTATATTAGCCAATTTCATAACTTTGATTATCTTATTCTTTGATTATATATTAATTTATGTATATATTAAATTATGTATATATTAAAAAATTTAAATAAAAATTATAATTTGACTATATCAACTACATTTTTTAATTTGTACAAAATTTAAAATAAATTTTTTTAAATGGAAGGAATAATTCATATTTACATATTTTACATTATCCCACTTACTTTAGTGATAACACGTGGAATTATCTAGTATTTACACATCAGATTATTTATCCTCTTTATGATTAATATGAAAATCTTACACAAAAAAAAAAAATATATATATATAAATGAAAATCTTAAATTCTTATAACTAAACTTGTAATATTTTTATATTTTTTTATGCTTATAGTGATAACGCACGCCAAACTATTTTACTTTACCTTTTTTTTTCTTAACATAAATATAGTGCTTGACAAATAAATAAATAGACACGCAATATAATAAAAACACGTGTCAACCATAAGCGCATTGGACATACACATATTTACCTTTAAATCCCTAAAAATTGTGAGGGCAGAGGACACAGGATGAATTTTTCGAATTGAAGGGGGCAAAATCTGTACATAAGAATAGAAACTTCAGACAAGGCGCCATCTTATATAAACAGGTCACATGAAACTCCCACACCACAACACAACTCTTCAAAATATACAAATCTATCCGCTCAATATATCACCAACTAATCATGAATCCATCTCCATCAAAGAGCAAGAAGAAACAAGCAACGCCGCAACAACAAGAACCGGCAGCACAAGGTGGTAGGTTTCTCGGTGTTCGGAGAAGGCCGTGGGGAAGGTACGCAGCGGAGATAAGAGACCCAACCACAAAAGAAAGACATTGGTTAGGGACATTCGACACGGCGGAGGAAGCTGCCTTGGCTTATGACAGAGCTGCCCGTAACATGCGTGGCTCACGTGCTCGTACTAACTTTGTTTACTCTGATATGCCTGCCGGTTCTTCTGTAACCTCCATTATTTCTCCTGATGAACAACAACAAATTCACTCTCTTCATCAACAACAACAACAGCAACAGTTAGAACATTATAATGCTTCAATGTTTGTTCCTCCAGCTCAGTCAAATCAACCCGACCCGTTGAGTTTCCATGATTTCAGTTCAGTCTCACAATGCCATTTCTCTAATGATTTTAGCTCAATGATCGGACCTGACACGTGGAGTTGCTCTAGTTCGACATATCAAGAACCGGTTATTACAAACGATGAGCTTCCTCCTTTGCCTTGTGATTTATCGAGCAATTTTTCGAGTTCAGTTGGTTCGGGTTTGATGGGTTTTGAAGAGCAAACCACATTGACAAATGGGTTTGAGTCGGTTTCGGGAAGTGGATCGTATTTTGGATTTGACTCTGGTGAGTATGTTCATAGCCCGCTCTTTAGCAGAATGCCACCGGTTTCAGAAACTGTACCAGAAGGCTTCGATTTGGGTTCATCGACTTACTTTTTCTAATTAAGTAATTATAATTAATTAAGCTAATGTTGGCTAATGGTCTTGAGTTTTATTATGGGGTGTTTTTTTTTTTTTTTTGGGTTTTTTGTTTTTATGGTTTGTGGTGGTGGACTGGCATGGTGAGTGAGACCAGTGTAAGTTTATGGAGTTGTTTATGTTATATAATATATATATAAAAGGCTGGTTAATGGCTATAATTAAATATATATAAAAATGCTATCCAATGGAGTTTTTGAAATCATTATTTATTATATGACATTATTTATACTTAATTTGTCAGAGAAAAGGGAAATGAACCTTCCTACGTGTAGTAGACAAAAAATCCCTCTTCTAGCTTTTGGTTCTGATGATGAATTGGACTTTAGTTTCAAATGCCTTTAATCCAACTTTTAGGGTAGTCCAACTAAAAACTCAGCCCATTTAGTACTTCTTATGAGAACTTGAGATTGAAAAAACGAATCTTAAGAGGAAAAAAGAAAAAATAGAACCAACAGACAGTTGAATCAATGAAAGTATGTTGTATTCTCGTGTAAATTTTATTTTTACGAATTCGAAATTCAAACTCACTATTTTAAACCGAGTGCATAAATACATGTGCAACTAACATAAGGGTAATGGGAAAGAAGAAGGTGAATAATAAGAAAACAAACTCGCGAAGATAACTAAAAATAATATTCTAGTAGACTAGAATTAAATTATGTTCACACCAGATCGGCTTACTAAAGGGGTAAAGAATTCCAAATGAATATTTATTTCATTCACGGTGTTTGAACCTCAATCTCATTTAAGAGAGAAAAATGCCGAACCACCTATCCCAACACTCGTTTGATTGATTTGACTAATTTTATTTATGTTTTGAAATCACATGAGTTTTACTACTCAATTCATTTATGTTTTCAGTTTATTGTTCAATTTATTTAAAAAGACAGTGATTTAGTTTTCAAATCAATTACTTAAAACCCTTACTATAACTTAGCTCTCTCTTTCTGTCTAGTTTTCTAACCATAGTTTTAGTTTGTGGCTACCATTATTTATCAACGGTAGCCCTTACCTCCTATTTTCTACTATCTCTTTCGTTTCACCATTTTTTTGCGTCTAATAATTCAGATCTATTTTTCCTATAACATATCTATCATTTTTATTTGTTATTGTTGGTTGTCTCCATATTTAAAGTTTTTTTTTGTTCTTTCTTTGTGAGGGTTTATTACTAAATAAAATTATGATATTTAATTTTATTTTGTTGGAGACTTTAGATCTTGATTTGCAGGTGTGGATCTTCGATCGATGGAGTCTGGTAGTGCGGCTTGTTCCTCTATTGATGTTATTAACACATAGCGGCGGAAACTCATCTGTATTTGCCATATATTACAAATTATTAGAAAAGCAAACCAGTTTTAGAATATCTAGAGGAGTTATTCTTTTGATGTCAAGATCAACTCCAAGTGAAAAAAATCTAATATTATACTTTTTAGTTTTAGTTTCACTGTTCAAAAAGATATAAATTTTTTGTTTCATTAAAAGATCAGCGAACCATATCAGCTACTAATATAAAAATTTTATGTATGGTCTATATACTTATTTGTAATTCTTGATATTATTATTAATGAATTACATTAAAAAAAAAAGAGATTTTGAAAGAAATAAAAATATGTCAAGAGTAATTATTTGATTTAGTTTATTGCTTATTTATATTGCTAATGGAGAGACATAAAATATCCTTAAAATATAACTTTGTCTAATATTCTCTCCCAAAAAAAAAAAAAAAAAAAAAAAAAAACTTTGCCTTGTATTTTATAAACAAATGTACCTAGTGTTGGAAATTAAATAAGTTCATTTCAAATTTGAGTTATTTTAAATACAATAATTTGTTTAAATTTCATCATTTTAGAAAAAATTCCAAGTACGTTATGTTTTTTTTTCATCTAAAAAATATTAAATAAAAGGAAAAGAATTCTAATCAACTCATAATTTTTTTTACCTAATTTATACATAATTAAATCCTTTCATTAAATTCCTAGATAAAAATACCAAATAAGCTGCGGCGGATCTACATTGTAGAAAGAGGTCATCAATTGACTTCTCTTTTTTTTTCTTAATTTTCTTTTGATACACATGTATTTTTTTAATTGACCTCTCTTAAAATTTCAAATAAACTCTTTTTATTATAGTTTATTATATATTGATCCCAAAAATTTTTTTCCTCGATCTGCGAGTGCAAAATAAGTACCAAATCAGCTATTATCTACGTAAAAAATTATAATGACCCAAAAGAAAACTAAAATGGTTATTCAGAATGTTTTGTGAAATCCTTAAACTAATTAAAAATACATACACAAAAAATAGAGCTTCACCCACGTCTACATCAAAAGGGTTAATAAATTAATCAAATCAAATCAACTTTTTAGCTTTATTTGGGAAGAATCGGAATCAAAATCTAATAACTCTCCCTCTTCTGTAAAGATAATACTCCATCTCTCCCAAAATATAAGTTGTTTTTAGGTGATTATTTTGCTAAAATATAAGTCATTTTGAGTATTTTAAGCAGTAACAATTAATATTTTTCCCATGTTACCTTATTTATGTTAGATACAATAAATATTTTCACAACTATAAAAGATAATTTGATCAAATTAATTTTAATTTTATTATAATTTAGAAGAATTAATTGCTTTCTTAATTCCTGTGTAAAAACCTTAAATTACTTATATTTTGAAATAAAGGGAGCAAACAATACCATTAAATATGTGCAATCAAGGCTATTTAGGAACAAATAATTGCCATTCTGATCCCAACGTCTCAAACTTTCAGTAAAAAAAAAGGATTTGTTACTGTTATAAATTGACTGAAAATTTGTGTGAAATTTAGAAAAATAATTTCATTATTTATGTCGGAGATATAGTTTTAAAAATATTTTTTATATCATGTATTATTTCCTATATGAAGGCCTTGAACATGTAGCAATAGTGAGACTTTTTTATCCATAACCATAGTTATGGCAGCAGCCAGCAGCTATGGTTTAAGTAGTAAAAAATTTAGCATTTCCATGCTTTTTCAAAAAAAAAAAAAAAAAAAAAAAAGTAGTAAATAGTTTAATTATATTTAGGCTGAATGTATAATTTTCCTCTAAACTATTTTCAAACTATCGTTTGTACCTCTTAACTTTGCGAAGAACCGCTTATGCACCTTAACTCGTTTTTTTTTATCTATTTATACTCCTATTGATCCAGTCAGCAAGGCGCGTCAATACACTCCAAAAGTCGCTCGTGAAGGTTGTAATTCTCATACAGTTGGCGTTTTTAATTATTAATTCATTTACTTTTTCTCTCCTCCATCTCTCCTTTCTTTGCGTCTATTTTTTGTCGCAATTCCTAAAGCTATAAATCTATGAAGATGAAAAGATTCTTGCTTTCTCAATTTGAATTTTTTTTTCTCTTTTTCTCTTTCCCTTTCTCTCTCTCTCCAGAGTTGTTTTTCCCTTTTTATCTTTCTATTTATGTCTCCACGATTGTTTGATGATGGGTCTTTGGGTTTAAAGGAAGATTTGACGAGTGAAAAGAGGGTGAAAATGATATCTCTTTTCAATCTTTCAACAAATATCTCTTTAATTGTATTTCTTTTTCTTCTTTTCAATTTTCTCTTATTCTGATCCTTAATTTCTTTTCAATCCTGAAAATCAATTTTTCGCAGCTCAGCACCTTCGTCATTGCTGCGCTACACAAGTCAAAACTATACAGGGAGAGAATGGCGGAGAGGCGAGGGCGGCAAGTTTGGGTCGATCGAAAAGTGGAGAGAGGGGAGTCAATGCTGGCCGAACACAAGCAAATGAATGGAAAGAAATAAATAAAAATGGAGGCGGAGGGCTGTGCACAAATGGAGAGAATGGAGAAGATAGATTTAGATTGGGGCTGGTTTGGGTTGATTAAGATCCAGTTTGGCTCAAATCATGAGTTTTTACTTGGTTTGGAATTTCTAATGGGTTTAAATTGGTTTAGTACATATAAATGCCACGTGGAATAAAGTATGCTGAAGTGTTTTAAAAAAATTACCACGTAAGAGCAATTGTATGTCACGCTCAATTCTGTGACTGAACAAAGATGTAAAAGATACAAAAAAAATCAAGTTCAAGGGCACATTAGATACCCCGCAAAGTTGAAGTTGATAAATAGTTAAAATGAAAAAGTTCAGAAGAGATTTTATGCACTCGGGCATTATATTTATCCGTAGTAACGGAGAATCAAACGTTAGAAATATTACAATTACTAATACAATTAATTTTGCTAAAAAGACGCATAATGAGTTTGATTCATCTGAAATTATTAACAACAAATATTACAATGCAATTTTCTAAATTGTATTTGGTAATAGTTATTAAGATGTTATTATTAACCAACTTGATTTCATCTTAAATAAAATCGAATTAACAGTATTCAGCAAAAAGAAATCTCAATAATTAATGATTTGGCGAGAGTTATGGTTATGGTTTTCCTAGCTAGCAGAAAGCATATTTCACAAGAACTCTGAAATATCAGAACAACCCCACACCTGGTGTTACCCAACTTTAAAGATTTTGGTAAGTATTAATACTATAAATTTACCTTTTTAATCTAGTAAAATAAATTACCCATGATGGGACTAAGAACTTAAAAAAAAAAAAGGGCTGAATTTTTTTTTTTTATAAAAAATCTCTGTTTTAATTTAATGTTAGAAAAGAAACCTTGATTAATCTCAACTAAAATGTCACCGTTCTAAAAACATATTTGGCACGATAAATTTTTGAGATAATGTTATTTTTAGTGCTGAACGTGTGATTCTTTTAGTGTTTGTACGGAAAATATTGTCAACTGAGCGTTTGAAGTTTTAATATTTTTTTTTTCATTTTAGTGTCTTATGGAGTTGAATAATAAAAATAGATGGCAAGTGCCTAATCAAATTAATCAAGTCATGTAGGAATAAAGTTCACGTTATCGGTCTGTTAGGATGTCTCAACTGCATACATCACTGCACTTCCACTTGACACCTATTGTAATGATAAACGGCTCGTCTCGCTGTGACTTTATCTTGAATCCTGAAAACTTCTGTCACTCCATTCTCGTTGGGACAGAGAACCGGTCATTGTCTCGGATGTGCTACCGAAGGTTCTGGGGACTCGAAATAGGAGAGCGCTCATCTTAGGGTGGACTTCCTACTTAGAGGCTTTCAGCAGTTATCTACTCTGCACTTGGCCACCCAGTGTTTACCATGGGTACAACAACTGGTACACCAGAGGTGCATCCTTCTTTATCCTCTCGTATTAAGTAAAAGTCCTCTCAATGCTCTAACGTCCACACCAAATATAGACCGAACTGTCTCACAACGTTCTGAATCCAGCTTACATACTGTTTTAACGGGCGAACAACCCAACCCTTGGGTGAAATGGAAAACCGGAAAACATTATTACTATTTGGGAACAACTTTTACCTAGGTGGATGCTTATTTAGCTTGATATTTAATCCATGTCATCATACCAAATAAAACTCATGCCTTGAATTTCCCAGACATGATCGAGCCAGAAACAAAAAGCAAAAAATGGACAAAAAAAAATTCAGAAAATAGATAAATAAATTACCTCCAATTAAAAGGCGAGAGGGGGATAACTTAAAGCCGTAAAGAGAACGCAAGAGACCATAACGATGAGAGTACACCAAAAGAATCTACTCCATAAAACAAACTGGTGTCTCTGACGATCCTTCATCACTGATGCTGGTGGTGCCAATGGCTGCTACCATTGTTAATCAATATCAACAACAACCACCATAAGCAGAATAGAAAAGGATGAGGTCCAGAAAAGCCACTCGGTTCTCGTAATATAAATAGGTGCTACTTAAATTGAAAAAACTAGTCTGAGTATGGTGGATTCTGATTTCTAGTACTGATTTTATTCAATTATGCACGTGAAACGTCCTCGGAAAGTTAATTTTATTGAGACAAATATAGAGAAAAAGAGAAAGTGAAAGCGAAAGAGAGGCAATCGGAGTCGACGAGAGAGAGAAAGAAAAGAAAAAATAATGTGTGTAAAAGACATACATTCCATATCTATGCCCAAAAATCATTAGTAGTTAGGGTTGTAAAATGGTTTCGAATATATCAATCCAAATCCAAATTCAATTGGGAATGGAATTTCGAAATATGAAATTTGGAATGTTGTGTATTTTTTAAAATATTGGTATGTGGAATTGGAATGGAAACATGATCGAAAATTTAATATTTTGATCTATATACTGAACTTTTAATTTATTTTATTTTTAAAATTTTTATTATATATTTAAAAATAAAACATTAACCATGAGTAAAATATTTTCAAAATTTAATACTTAAAAAAACTCTTATTTCGTTCTAAAACTATATACGTAGTTTAACAAAATACTGTGATTACTATAGGCATGAAAATCCAAGAGCCAACAAAAAAAAAAAAAGTCAGCTTCGTATATTCATAATTTGCGTGTTTCGATCAACTTTGACACTTTAAAAATTTTTTATATGAAATTATTCTCTTGATTTATTTTTTGCTTTTATTTTCTTACTTCTCTTTGTAATTTCTTGTTTTTGTTGTATCTATTTCACGGTGGCACCAACTTTTAGTTTTGTATATTTATCATTACTTCATTACTAATTAAATGGAGATTATGAAGATATATTTTTATTCCTCGTTAATGAGCTTAAATTTGTGTTTTTAATATTTTATATTTAATTTAATAAATATATTGAGTATTTTTTTTATTAAATTTTAATTCCATATCTTAAAATATAGTACAATAAACTAGATTTATATTTATGTTTAAGAATATTGGATTACCGATTTTTTTTTTTTTAATCAATCCTATACTAATTTTTTGTAAAATATTATGGAATGAAATTTTAAATTCTAAAACAATATATGAAACTAAATGAAATAAAACTTTATATTCCAAAATATTTCGGACTGAAATCAGAACGAGTGACGTTCCATTCCATACCGATCGAGTTACACCAACAATAGTCTTAAGATCAGGAAAAAGGAAAAGAGTACGTAGAACTACACCTTCACCCACTCTAGCATCAAACATACATGTATACCTGTTAATCTCGATATGGAAAATAAAATGCAGAATCTTTACTTTCCTAATATACAAAAAGATTCAATTCTACACTCTTTATTGTATAAATCACAATCCATTTGCTCAAATTTTCCATTCAAAACCCTTTTCTTTCTTCTTCAATATTAATCTTCCTTAGCCGCCATGAGAAAAACCTTCTACTACAATTTCCTGCCCACAAAGGCAGAAGAAGAAGCAGCAGTGGCTCGCAAAGCACAGCACCACGTGAGTCGAACCATAGTAGAAATCAGAGACTGGTTCGCTCCGGCCCGCATGGACCCGACGAACCCATGGCAAATAAGAAGAGCCATATCAAGAAGTGAAGTGGCCACCGGCGAGTTTTTACTGAGCCATGAAGAAATGTTTGAACATGTTTTTAGATTCTGGAACGTTGAGTTGGCTAACCATCTTGTCCAAGGGAACAAGTGCTTTGTCGTTTTGATTGATTATTCAGAAGAAAATATGCCCAAAACTTTTCAGAGTTCGTACGTGAAGAATGGAGCAAAAAATGATACGTATCTTTTAGGGTTTGTGGAGGTTCTTCGTTGTAGAGTTATTAACCCAGGAGATGAGATTGGGTTGTTTTGGGATACGAGGCCAGCTAGTTATGGTTTTGCATTTAAGTTATTGCGTAGAGGAAACTCTATTAGTTGATTGGGACGACACGACTTGTCGTTTACTCATTTAATTATCTTTTTGGATCTCTGATTTTCATTTTGATTTATTTTGGATTTTAATTAGTTAATTTTCTTTTGATTATGGTTTTATTATTCACCTTGTTTTGTTTTTATATATAGTCAGTCCATTTGTCTTCCTTGTGAAATTTTATTTGTCCTTTCTTAATGAACAATGCTATATAATAACATGAGATATAAGAATCCAATAATTTATTATGAAATTATATGATTTAATTGAAATCAGCTATCAAAATATTTCTTATTGGTTCAGATTTTATTCATTTGGAAATATGGAATGTAATTCAATTCTTTAAATAATTTTTTTCTTTTAATTTTGAAAATCCAATTTATCGTTTAAATTATGTCTAATTTTAAATATAAATCTAAATATAAGTAATATATTTTATTTTTTTAAGCTCAGATCAATGATTTAAAAATAGGATATTTATATTTAGATTATTGCATATCGTCAAGTTTTTAGTTGAAAAAAAATGAACATGTTTGGGCATGTCCACGGATTTGCTGCAAGCTAGCTCATTAGATGCTCGTTATTTATCGAGCTTTTTTTGTTGGGCCTATTTTAGAACTGAACCCGCGTGGCTGGGCCAAACTGCCTGTTTTGACGGTGCTACTTAGAACCGACTCATTTAATTAATTTTTTGACAAATGAAAAATATGTGGGTGCAAAGAAAAATAATAAGAGGCTTAAAATTGAAAAATAATAATTGGCAAAACTTATAGAATTAAGTGTCAAAAAGATGTCACGTTAACCTTGTACATTATCAGCCCACGTACGTATCCAAATGACCCGATGGTTTGGGCCGGATGAAATATAAGTTTGAACGGAAATAACTACCGAAATAACATGATGGATTAGACAGTAAAATAGTCTTTTCTGACTCATTAAATTAGTCAAAATTATTGTAATTAAGAGAAATCGAATTTAAAACATTTTACTCATTACACTATTGAAAAAATTATCACATTCTTTCAAACATGGTTAACTATTCAAATAATTAAAATACCAGAAGAAAAAAATTGCTGATGGCTAAATGGAGTGCTGGCCACAAAATTTCTGGTGATTGGAATCATCCTCCAATTAAAATGAACCTTTCGCTAATGGTAAGGTTATTTTATTTGTTTTTCCTTTCTCCCATTCGCAAAGTCACATCTTCTTTTTTTTTTAAAAAAATTAGGTTTTAGGTATTCATTATTGCAGTATTTTTTTAAAAAAATACATGGCAATAACAAAATAATAAAAAAAAACCAACAAAACAAAGAATGATAATGACTGCAAACGTACGGAGCAACGTTGACAACCTTTTAAATAAAAATCGAAAGTCCATTATTTCGTATGTTTACTATTTTATTATTTAAATCCTCTAATTAGATAACCTTAATTAGGTTCTTTCAAGGGTCATTAGAATAATAAGATGCTGTTGCTGTTGCTGCTGCTGATGTTTCCCTTAATCGTAGACTTTATCTTTTTTAAATATTTTTCATTTTTAAAAAATAATATACATGTAAGTAAAACCTCTTACATTATGTAACAACATATTAATGTTAAAAGAATTCATAGATTATAAGAAAGTTCAGAGATAAGACACCGATATTCAAAA
The DNA here is from genome assembly GCF_041381405.1 of Jatropha curcas. Lineage (NCBI taxonomy): Eukaryota > Viridiplantae > Streptophyta > Magnoliopsida > Malpighiales > Euphorbiaceae > Jatropha > Jatropha curcas. Next base: position 29,102,779 of record NC_143151.1, read on the forward strand.
TTTTCATAAAATTCTTCGTTTATTTAGAATATGATTTAATATTTTTTAAAAAAAATATTTTTTAAATAATTTATTTTCTATTATTTGGTTGTAATATTAAAAATTAATTAAAAAATATTAAAATTTTAACTTATAAAAATATAATATTGTTGTCCTTGTCAACCAATGAAGATAGACAATATGGAAAGGAAGGTGCCACGAAGTTACCAATTTGTTTCTCACTTTGTTTTTGTTTTTGTTTTCATTTAATAATTACGCGACCAAATATTCAAACTGGGCCTGGACCTGGACCAAGGCCACTGTATCACACGTAGACCTTTTTTATTTTATTTTATTTCTTTCAATTAGATTAGATTAGATTAGATAAGCTTTTTTTCCTTTAAAAAAATAATTTGGCTGCTTTGTCGCGTACTTGCATTACATAATCTCGACGCTCATCTAATGCATCTGGTCTGCACGCGCTGCTCCTGTCAACGGCCGATGGCTTTCCCGCGTCCAATGCGTGGGAATTGACAAAGATAACAAAAATTTGACGTATTTTAGTAATGTGATATTCTTGTTTGACTTTTAGATTGGCATCTAATCTTCAAGATTGAGATGACTGTGATTGGAGAGGATACAGTTCTATGAAACTCAAGGCTTTCACGTAAGTATTAGATGTAACGTGATTGTGATTGTGATTGTGATTGCAGATTTCTTTTTTTTTTTTTTTTTGAAAATTCATGCAGATTAGTTATAAATAGAGCAAAATGGAAAAAAATTGATTTTTTTTTAAATGGAAAAAAAAATTGAGTTGTGACTTATGACAACCGAAAAGGCGAAAACCATATCTGAACCGTCATGGTGGTAATTGGAAGGATAATAACCCGAGCTGTCCTCATTTCAATTTTTTTTACTTGAGAGTTCATTTCGTTTCAAGTAAAATTAATGCAAAAATGATTGAACTTAATTACTGAGGGTAACTTAATTAAAATCCTATTATGTGAAAGACATATTTTTCAATTCGATAAAATTTTATTTTCTCATATGATATACAACAATTATTATGAAATTGTTTTTTTTTTTATTTTGCAAAGATTTAAATAGATAAAAGATCATCAAATTTAAAATTTTTAATCCCAATATTGTGAGACACATATTCCATCGTTAAATTACTAACTCAAGAGCTTATAAAATTAGTTTTAGTTGAATGTGACGAATTATGTGTTGTTTTATCTACTGATCTAATGGCCACGTATTATTCTAATTTATAAGATTAAATCTTTAAGTCAATGATAAAATCGTCATCCTTCTTTTTTATTATTACTTGCCTTTTTTATGAAGTGTGTTGCACGTTAACAATGCTTTTTATATTTTCATTTTTTATACCCTTTTCTATTTAATATTAAAATATAAGTTTTTTTTAGATTAAAATAAATACAATTGGTTAATTTATTATGCCGTACAAATAGTTTTAATTTTTTTTCAATTTCATAAATAATATTTTCTTTCAAATTAAACATATTTAGGATATCAAAAAAAAAATATTGAGAAAATTAAAAATGCTTAATCAGGAGGCCATCTATTTATTACAAGCGTGATGGAAAAGAGATCACGTTGGTCAATGACCATGGTGAAATTTTCAGAATGATTCAATAAAGAAAACCTGAATTTTGTTTGCTGAATCGAATGTAGGTATGGTTTTAATTCAGAGGAAAAGAAAAAAAAGTATTGGTCTGATATCATGATAATCAAAGAAACTGAGAAGGAAAATAATATGAATTGAGGAATTATATATTTATTAATATTCTTGCAGCTATAATGAAAGGATACATACACTGTACAAATACAGATGTGAAAGGAAGATATTGTACAAATACAATGAAAGCATTATTACTGCATTATAATCAAATCAACATTAGATTATTGTCAATCAATATTAAATCCCTGTAACTCTGGCTTTTCATCTATTTATTCAATGAAATGAGACTAGAATGGAAGGGTAAGATCCTTTCAATTAAATTTCTACTAATTATTTGAAAATTATCAGAGATAGAGTAGTTGAGACTTTTTCTTTCTTAACCAAATGTCTCGAGTTTAAATCTTATATACAGAAATTTTAACACCGGGAGGGTAGCTCTATAAAGGTACCGCGAGGTGTACAAATCTAAAGCAAAATATGTTTTTCATTTTGTATTCTCTTTTAATTATTGAGTAGATAAGGATATTCCTAATTATTTGTTTCTATAATTATTCATCTACAACCTTTCATTTATTCTTATCCCCTTGTCATAATTTGTCTTTTTATTTTTTTTCATTGGACTGGCAATCTTTTTCATTTTGTTCCATAATTATAAAAACAATTATATAATAAATAAATAGTTTAATTAAAACGATTTATATTTTTATATATATAAAAAAAAAACTCAAAACCTAATAAATTTTCAATTGTAAATCCAATGTAAATAGTGCTACTTTTATTGGATCAACCAACGCACAAACACGTGCTCATGAAACCAGTTCAAGTGAATTTTATGTTCTTCACGAAAAAATGTTAACCCTTTCCCCACTAGTAGTGTGTTAAATTATATTTAAAAGTCTCAATTACATCGATTCGTACAATTTAAATTATATTTTCAAAGATCAATGCAATTTAAATTTAAATTAAAAAAATGGTAAAGGTAATACTATTTGATCTAAATTTAGAAAACTGAATCAAACCAATCCAATTCAATTTATTTGATTCAGGTATATTTGAAATTTTGTATTGATTAATATTTTTAAAATATTTCTGAATTGAATTTGTTTTGATTTATGTTATTGTAAAAACCAAATAGCTTGATTATTTAATATTATTTATATAATATATATGATATTAATAACTATAATATACTTTTTGGTAAAAATTATATTTTATTATATATTATGTAATCTAAAAATTACTATGATTTCTAAAATTTGAAATGCAATGCAATTTTTAAAATAGGGTTTTTAGTTTGAATCATAAAATATCTAGTTGTTTAGTTATTTTAGTACTTAAATCTTTAATTTATATTGAAATAATACATATTTTTAAGTATATATTATTCTTAATTGAATTAAAAAATCTCATTTTAACTACTCCTACTAGCAAATTTAAATTACAATTTTCTAAACTTAGATATTTATTTTCATTTTCAATATACTTTCAGGACAAACTAATTAATAAATTTTTACAATCTTCCTTCTTCAGTAAATTTTGATATATACAAATATAATGTTGACGATTGTTTTGATACAAACATCGAGGTAAAATTGGTTCAGAATCGATTAAAGAAAGAAGTAAAATAATATATTCAAATTAAAATCTTTTCGCTCCAACTCTAAATTCTCAATGATTAAGAATTCAACAATTTTTTTAAAAAAAATTACCAATTAAAATGAGCCAAAATTGGCAAGGATTAACTATTAACTTGCCAACATTAAAATCTAAAATAACAAATTTGGCTTTGATTTCCATTTCAAACAATCAAAACTACCCGTTTTGATGTCTAGTGACAAATCTCAATCAAACACATGTCTATATTTAAAAAATGGCCTACCATTATCCTAGTGGATTATTGAAACATATTTCAATATGTAGTGGGGTTGAAATAATTACCCATTGGAAAAAGAAAAATTGAAAAAGCACTTAGTAATGGAAACGAGAATAAAATAAGCTAAAATTCCAAAAAAGATACTTGATGTTGGTTGAACAATAAGGATGAATTTACTCCCTAAATTTGGGAGTAATATGTAATTTATTTAAAAATTAATTTTTTATATAATTTATTCACGAAGTGTAACATCCATTCCCGGTCCACCCGTTAACACGAATGAACCGAGCCGAGACGCTAAAATCTGGTTGAACTCATGTCCTGTCATGCTGATATCATCCTGTATGCTAACTATGAATACAAAATATTCCCAATTAAACTCCAAACTTTCAATATCTCCAACTAATCATCATAACACAATAACACTTTATATATATATAGTCATAACTGTATCAATCCTCAATAGCATGTAATAGCCAGCAATTAAGTGCATTCATGATCTATATCAAGTCTTCAGGACCTAATCATACCAACTATAGTAAAATATTTCATCTTCAATCATTTCATAAGTATTATTCTTATCTCCAACTACTTATATCAAAATAATTACATGCTTCACTTATATTTACAATCACATAGCTCTAACAAATGTAATAATTATACATGCCATAAATCTTAATACATGCCATAATTCTTAATTATATAACTCTCAATCTACTACTCCCAAATTAATCACTTCTGCTTTGATAGTACTCTTCAAGTCTTCAAGTAGCAACCACGATCTTCAACCTACGCGTGATAAAAATCGACGCGCTGAGTATAAAACTCAATGGTGCTCATAATTCACATACTTAACAAAGTGTGATGACAACTAACTTAAAATACAAATTTGCATAATAGCATTGAAAATCATAGATTTAGTAAATTTCAACATCAATGCATCTTTATAGCAAAGAATAAACTTCTAATTCACACCATAAATAATTTAGTTCTAATTATCTCATAACTCCTTTAATCACACATTATGATACTATCATGATCTTACCTGCTGTTCATTGTGTTGTATGAATGAAATCAATAAACATGTAAGAATACATAACAGTATATGTTCATTGTCTTACTTGCTATTCATTATGCTGTATGACTTATGCACTTTCAAGTTATGATTAATAACATCTCATGACTGTTAAAGATTCAATAAATAAACTTGTAAGTATATATAGCATTATACTTTCATGATCTTACCTGATGTTCTTTATGCTGTATGAATTCTGCAACTTTAATTAAACTCAGTAAATATCACAATGAATAAAGAAACATATAAGCACATACATATGTAGAAATAAACATTTACTCACATATGGAATGTAAGCACACATATCATGATACTTTCATTTTACCTTGATGATCTTTCTTGTTGTTTAGTATACTGTATGATTCATGCAATGTTATGTCAAGATATCTGTATGGCTCCATAAGGTTATAGTGAAACCGAAGTGATAAGAAAAACTGTATGAAACTGGATGAAACTGTATGCTTGGTTGCTATGGCCTATATAATCATATCCACTCAACGGCCTGTAGCCGGAGTACCAAACTGTATGGGGCGCAGATCTGCTATTCTATGTCGCGACATAGCCTTATCTACATGGTTTCTACCTAACCTCAATGGAGCATAATATTGGTATGGCAATAGATAAAACAAATGCATAGTAACTGTGTCATAATTTGCATGCTTGTGTCATGTTATTTTCACTTGCTTGTGTCATAAAATTAACTGCTTCATCATTTCATAAAATTTACTGCTTACCTGTATGCTGATAGCCTCGCCAAGCGGGCAACTTGTGTCATGTTAGTTTCACACCATTTGCATGCTTGCATTTTGTGTTTATACATGTGTTCATGTTGTCTTTTTGCTTTAAAATGATTGAAGACATACAAGTTGAGAAAAGGAATACAATTGCATAGAATTCATAACTTCACACACCATTTCACATCATTTCACAATTGCATAGAATACAATTACAAGTTGTGTTTACCTCATTTCACATCATTTGCATGCTTGCATGTTGTTTTGATGCATGTTCTAATGTTGTCTTTTTGTTTTAAAATGATCGGAGGCATACAAGTTGAGCAAAGGAATACAATTGCATTGAAAATGAAGTCCAAAAGAGCATCAGAACACAATTCGCGAGCGCGTCATGCAAAGTCGCGAGCGCGAGAAGTGCAAATGAGAGTCAGAGAGTTTCCAGACACAATTCGCGAGCGCGCAAATGAAATTCGCGAGCGCGCGACGTGTTTTCCAGCCTGCGCAGTCTGTACTCTTTTGGTCATATCTCTCAATATACAACTCCGATTTGGGTGATTCAAAAACCCATGTAAAGCTAACACATAGAGGAACAAATAACTCTTCTATGACACTTCCTAATTCCATCATTAAATAGGGTAAAAATCAAGGTGAAATTACTGGTAACTTTTCCAGCAAAACTTGTTTCAGCATGAACTCAATATCTACTTCATTTATTCATTTCATCTCATGCTTTTTCACCATTTTCAGTCTTCTTACTCAATATTAAGCAACATATCTCCTCATTTCAACACATCACACAAATTATCATGCAAGGAAATGAATTAAACTAAAAGAGATAGCACACCTTCACTCAACAAGCTTGGAATCTTCTTCTTAGCTTCCTTCTACCTTGAGATCACCTCTCCTATACATAAGAATTCTTATGAATCATCTAAAAATATCACCAAATGATTCAAGTATGAAATTCAAGAAGGTTTACTTACTTGGATATAATAGAAGTTGAATTAATGCTTGAATCCCATTAAAATCTTCACTACCATTAAAAGTGATGGAGAAAGGAAAGTGGAAGAGGAAAGTAGAGGAAGAAGATGAAGATAAGGATGAAGAAATGAAAATGAAATGGAACTCACGGGTAGTCTCTAGAATATTATTGATTTTTATGTGAAAATTACCAAATGGTACCTCAAGTGTCAAAAT